>NC_073381.1:2285378-2585378 GCF_028641065.1 Leucoraja erinaceus | reverse complement strand
TCAGGCCTTTATGGAAGAGTGGCAAGAAGAAAGCCATTGTTGAAAAAAAGCCATAAGAAGTCCAGTTTGCAGTTTGCCACAAGCCATGTGGGGGACACAGCAAACATGTGGAGGAAGGTGCTGTGGTCAGATGAGACCAAAATTGAAGTTTTTGGCCTAAATGCAAAACGCTATGTGTGGCGGAAAACTAACACTGCACATCACCCTGAACACACCATCCCCACTGTGAAACATGGTGGTGACAGCATCATGCTGTGGGGATGATTTTCTTCAGCAGGGACAGGGAAACTGGTCAGAGTTGATGGGAAGATGGATGGAGCCAAATACAGGGCAATCTTGGAAGAAAACCTGTTAGAGTCTGCAAAAGACGAGACTGGGGTGGAGGTTCACCTTCCAGCAGGACAAAGACCCTAAACATACAGCCAGAGCTACAATGGAATGGTTTAGATCAAAGCATATTCATGTGTTAGAATGGTCCAGTCAAAGTCCAGACCTAAATCCAATTGAGAATCTCTGGCAAGACTTGAAAATTGCTGTTCACAGACGCTCTCCATCCAATCTGACTGAGCTTGAGCTATTTTGCAAAGAAGAATGGGCAAAAATTTCAGTCTCTAGATGTGCAAAGCTGGTAGAGACATACCCCAAAAGACTTGCAGCTGTAATTGCAGCGAAAGGTGGTTCTACAAAGTATTGACTCAGGGGGGCTGAATACTTTTGCACGCCACACTTTTCAGTTTTTTATTTGTAAAAAAATTTGAAAACCATGTATCATTTTCCTTCCACTTCACAATTATGCACCACTTTGTGTTGGTCTATCACATAAAATCCCAATAAAATACATTTACGTTTGTGGTTGTAACGTGACAAAATGTGGAAAAGTTCAAGGGGTATGAAAACTTTTGCAAGCCACTGTATATACACACACACACACAAATAAACATATAAAGTGCAATAGGATGTTATAGTTCAGAGTTTGTTTGAAGTTGTGTTTAATAGTCTGATGGCTGTGGGGAAGAAGCTGTTCCTGAACCTGGATGTTGCAGATTTCAGGCTCCTGTACCTTCGACCTGAAGGCAGCGGAGAGATGAGTGTGCGGCCATGATGGTGTGGGTCCTTGATGATGCTGCCAGCCTTTTTGAGGCAGTGAATGTGATAGATCCCCTT
Organism: Leucoraja erinaceus; assembly: GCF_028641065.1. Classification (NCBI taxonomy): domain Eukaryota; kingdom Metazoa; phylum Chordata; class Chondrichthyes; order Rajiformes; family Rajidae; genus Leucoraja; species Leucoraja erinaceus. Next base: position 2,584,214 of record NC_073381.1, on the reverse strand, counting down.
GATGGTAGGGAGGTCAGAACTGATGATGGACTGGGCAGTGGTTACAACTTTCTGCAGCCTTTTCCGCTCCTGGACGCTCATGTTGCCGTACCAAGCAGTGATGCAACCGGTCAGCATGCTCTCTACTGTGCACCTGTAGAAATTTGAGAGTCCTCCTTGTCATACCAACTCTCCGTAATCAGGAAATTAGATTATGAAAGAATCTGGGGGTTCAGTATTGATGTGGATAGAGAACTGGCTGGCAAACAGGAAGCAAAGAGTAGGAGTAAACGGGTCCTTTTCACAATGGCAGGCAGTGACTAGTGGGGTACCGCAAGGCTCAGTGCTGGGACCCCAGCTATTTACAATATATATTAATGATCTGGATGAGGGAATTGAAGGCAATATCTCCAAGTTTGCGGATGACACTAAGCTGGGGGGCAGTGTTAGCTGTGAGGAGGATGCTAGGAGACTGCAAGGTGACTTGGATAGTCTGGGTGAGTGGGCAAATGTTTGGCAGATGCAGTATAATGTGGATAAATGTGAGGTTATCCATTTTGGTGGCAAAAACAGGAAAGCAGACTATTATCTGAATGGTGGCCGACTGGGAAAGGGGGAGATGCAGCGAGACATGGGTGTCATGGTACACCAGTCATTGAAAGTAGGCATGCAGGTGCAGCAGGCAGTGAAGAAAGCGAATGGTATGTTAGCTTTCATAGCAAAAGGATTTGAGTATAGGAGCAGGGAGGTTCTACTGCAGTTGTACAGGGTCTTGGTGAGACCACACCTGGAGTATTGTGTACAGTTTTGGTTTACAAAACTGAGGAAGGACATTATTTCCATAGAGGGAGTGCAGAGAATGTTCACCAGACTGATTCCTGGGATGTCAGGACTGTCTTATGAAGAAAGACTGGATAGACTTGGTTTATACTCTCTAGAATTTAGGAGGTTGAGAGGGGATCTTATAGAAACTTACAAAATTCTTAAGGGGTTGGACAGGCTAGATGCAGGAAGATTGCTCCCGATGTTGGGGAAGTCCAGGACAAGGGGTCGCACCTTAAGGATAAGGGGGAAATCCTTTAAAATCGTGACGAGAAGAACTTTTTTCACACAGAGAGTGGTGAATCTCTAGAACTCTCTGCCACAGAGGGTAGTTGAGGCCAGTTCATTGGCTATATTTAAGAGGGAGTTAGATGTGGCCCTTGTGGTTAAGGGGATCAGAGGGTATGGAGAGAAGGCAAGTACGGGATACTGAGTTGGATGATCAGCGATGATCATATTGAATGGCGGTGCAGGCTCGAAGGGCCGAATGGCCTACTCCTGCACCTAATTTCTATGTTTCTATGTTTCTATGAAATAGAGGCGCTGATGTGCTTTCTTTATGAGTGCATCACTGTGCTGGGACCAGGAGAGATCTTTGGAAATATGCACGCCCAACAATTTGAAGTTCTTAACCGTTTCCACCATCGACCCGTTGATATAAACTGGACTGTGGGACCCCATCCTACCCCTTCCGAAGTCCACAATCAGTTCCTTGGTTTTGCTGGTGTTGAGAGATACAGCGCGGATACAGGCCCTTCAGCCCACCGAGTCCATGCCGACCAGCGATCCCCCCCGCACACGAGCACTATCGTGCATACTCGGGACAATTTACAATTTTACCAAGCCAATTAACCTACAAACTTGTACGTCTTTGTATAAGTCTCAGCACCGGAGGACATGATCGAAGCCGGGTCTCTGGCGCTGTGAGGCAGCAGCTCTACCGCTGTGCCATCATGCCGACTTTGCTTGGTTGCTAGTTGCTTGCGAATAATTAATGTTCACGCACTGCTACATTTCTTGTACAGCTGAAAGCTACAGTCTGAACCTTCACTGCCTCTTTAGTGATTTAGAAATGGTGAAGCAATTGCAGCGTAGCTGAGCAAATTAGACATACACCGTTTATGTGTTTAACCCCCTATGCGCACATTTTAGTTTAGTTTAGAGATGCAGCGCAGAAACAGGCCCTTCGGCCCACCGAGTCCGTGCTGTCCAGCGATCCCCACATATTAACACTATCCTACACACACCAGGGACAATTTACATTATACCAAGCCAATCAACCTACAAACCTGTACGTCGTTGGATTGTGGGAGAAGACAGAAGATCTCGGAGAAAACCCACATTGTCACGGGGAGAACGTACAAACTCCGTACAGACAGCACCCGTAGTCAGGATCAAACCCGGTCTCAGGTGCTACAAGCGCTGTAAGGCAGCAACTCTACCGCTGCACCACCGTGCCGCCCACATGACCAATGGTTCCTTCGGGCTCCTATTAAATTGTTCCCCTCTCACCTAAAACCTGTCTTCTTGTTCTTGAGTGTCCTACTCTAAGTAAAATACTGTGTATTTGCCCTATCAATTTGTCCCCTCATGCATAATCGGGCCTGTACTAGTGAGAAGGTGCGGAGGGAGGATTGGAGTGGCCACAGAAATTCAAAGATGTAGATGGTGAATTCGGTGACAGAACTAAATTTGAATCTTCATGCCAGTGCAGGCTCGAAGGGCCGAATGGCATACTCCTGCACCTAATTTCTATGATAGGAGCTGAATTAGGCCATTCGGCCCATCAAGTCTACTCTGCCATTCAATCTATCCTTCTATCTCCCTCTTAACCCCATTCTCCTGCTTCTCCCCATAACCCCCGACACCCGTACTAATCAAGAATCTGCCTATCCCTGACTTAAAAATACCCATTGACTTGGCCTCCACAGCCGTCTGTGTTGCTCAAGATGCCAGCATCTGCTTTTCCTTGTCTCCATCGAATCATGATTTACTTGGCGTGAATACTAATTGACAATTGTACAATTTCTGACATTGTACATGCAAAAGTACTTCAGCCTCGCTATAAAATGATAAGTGTTGTGAAGGAATAAATATTTGAATGTCCTAAATCCCAGATTCCATGCCAAGAACGATATTCTGCACTCTGTGTCATCCCCTGTGCTCTTGTGCATGAGTTTGACATGATTGTATTTATGTATGGTATTATCTGATCTAGTTAATACATAGTGCTGGATTAACTCAGCGGGTCAGGCAGCATCTCTGGAGAAAAAGGACGTGTGATGTTTCAGGTCAGACAATAGTCAATAGGTGCAGGAGTAGGCCATTTGGCCCTTCGAGCCAGCACCACCATTCAATGTGATCATGACTGATCATCCCCAATCAGTACCCCGTTCCTGCCTTCTCCCCATATCCCCTGACTCTGCTATCTTTAAGAGCCCTATGTTACAGAGCAGAATTAGGCCATTCAGCCTATCGAGTCTACTCCATCATTCAGTCATGGCTATCTCTCAACCCCATTCTCCTGCCTTCTCCACATAACCCTTGACACAAGTCAAGTCAAGTCAAGTCAAGTCAAGTTTATTAAGACACCCATACTAATCAAGAATTTGTCAATCTCAGCTTCAATGTCCGTGTCGAACATGAGGCCAAATTAAACTACTCTCCTCTGCCTCTTGCGGTTCATATCCCTACATTCAATGAGGCCCAGCGCAAATTGGAGAAAGAGTACCTAATATTTTGTTTGGGTAGTGTACGTAGCGGGTGCGTCAGTGCTCGGGGACGTCTCTTAGCGGCTCGTAATGCTAACGGCAGGTACTCGGGAAACGCGGTAAGCTCGTGAAGATTTTTCAACATGTTGAAAAATGTCCACGAGAGCCGCGAGTGGCTATTACCGTAATTCTCCGAGTTCGAATCAGAGATCTCTTGAATTAGCTCGTACAGTGGGACAGGCCAATTAGACAGCGCCTGTAGTCAGGATCAGACCTGCTTCTCTGGTACAGTAAAGCAGAAACTCTCGCACTGCGACACTGTGCTGCCTGGGGATCTACACATTTCGTCTGCTCCACTGCACTCTCCACAAGGTATGCCCGCTTTGAAGACGTTTTGTCATCTACGAGAATTCTGCTACACCCTCTTTCACTGCTCCTCCTCTGTGATTCCTACTGCTCTCCCGCCTTGTCGCACCTCCAGTAACCTCCCCCCCTCCACCACCCCCCTCTCCAACCTCCGTCTTTCAGTCTGTGGAAGGGTTCCAACCCAAAGCATCACCGATTCCTTTTCTCCAGAGATGGTGCCTGACCCGCTGAGTTACTTCAGCTTTTCGTGCCCATCTTTGAGATCAACCAACATCCGCAGTTCCTTCCTGCACATTCAGTCAGATTTCACTCCATTTCAATCTTGTGCATCAGTTTAAGCTTTTGACCCCTGCACTTAGCAAGAGGGCGGATTTTAAACTTAAGCTAAGTCTCCCATGAATTCATTATGATCCCTAACGCAGCCAACAATTCTCACGCTCGCATAAATTTGAATGCTGTAAAAATGCTCCAGGAGAGAGAATAAAAAATTAAAAAATCACAGGAGCAACAGTTAACCCTTAAAGCCCTGTCCCACTGTAACCGGTTCATTCAAGAGATCATTCTCCCGAGTTTGCCCTGATTCGAACTCGGAGATTTGCTCGTAGAACTCGGAGTAATGGCCGCTCGTAAGTACTCGGGGCTCTCGTGGACATTTTTCAACATGTTGAAAAATCTTCACGAGTCTTCCCGAGCTTACCGCGTTTCCCCGATTACCTGCCGTTAGCGTTGCGAGCCGCTAATAGACGTCCCTGAGCTCCGACGTACCCGCTACGTTCATTCTACATGCTTACCACGAGTTTGATTATTATTTTTTTTAACTCGGGAGAGCACTTGAATGAACTCGTACAGTGGGACAGGGCTTTTAGCCACATAACAGGTGACAAAACTTGTGCTGAATGCACAGAATCTTATGCAGGGGCTCATGTTGTCGACCTCCCCGTGGTGAGCCCTGTCAACTGACCTCAGTCAGGCTAACGACAACAAAGAGAGACAACAGCAGCGCCGCAGCTTGGCGCCAAGCATGCGCCCTTTTTAGGGCGGGCGCCTACGGACGTCAAACCGGATGGCATCACCCTGCTCCAGACTTCTGCTGCCTCAGACGCAAGAAGAAGAAGCGTCTTTTCACCAGGATAGGGGAATCAAGTACCGGAAGAAATAGGGATGAAAGTGAGAGGCGGAAAGTTTTATAGGAACCTGAAGGGCAACTTTTTCCACACAGCGTGTAATGGCAATTTATTTCTTGTCCAATGTCTAACTTTCCATTGCCATTACTACACGGGTAAGTAGGAGTGATCTTACGCAGATCTTCCCGTCATTATTTCCAGTTTAATTGATTCTTCATTGAAGTAGTTGTACAAACAAAGAGATGAATGTACCAGGTTCTCCTTATTCTCATACAAGCTGTAACTTTCTGTTCTCTCCCATCTGGTGAGAACTGTGAACTCTCCACCTCGTATGCCTGGTCTAAATCACTCCCTGTCCTCTGAACCCATATGTTACGATCTCTATCATCAAATGATCGCCCCCAAGTGTCCAAAATAATACTGCTTGAAATATCTGGACAAAATAATCTAATATGCCAGCAGTTTGTTTAAGAAAGAACTGCAGATGCTGGAAAAATCAAAGGTAGACAAAAATGCTGGAGAAACTCAGCGGGTGAGGCAGCGTCTATGGAGCGAAGGAATAGATGACGTTTCGGGTCGAGAACCGCTCCCTCCGTAACTCCCTGTTCAATTCGTCCTTCCCACCCAAACCACCCCCTCCCCTGGTTCTTTCCCTTGCAACCGCAGGAAATGCTACACTTGTCGCTTTACCTCCCCCCTTGACTCCATCCATGTACTTAAGCAGCCTTTCCAGGTGAGGCAGAGGTTCACCTGCACCTCCTCCAACCTCATCTATTGCATCCGCTGCTCTAGGTGTCAGCTGCTCTGCATCGGTGAGACCAAGCGTAGGCTTGGCGATCGCTTCGCCCCAACACCTCCTCTCGGTTCGCATTAACCAACCTGATCACCCGGTGGCTCGGCAGTTCAACTCCCCCTCCCACTCCGAATCCGACCTTTCTGTCCTGGGCCTCCTCCATGGCCTGAGTTAGTCCCACCGCAAATTCGAGGAGCAGCACCTCATATTTCGCTTGGGCAGTTTACAACCCAGCGGTATGATCATTGCCCTCCAATTTCAGGTAGTCCTTGCTTTCTCCCACCTTCCCCTCCCCTTCCCAGCTCTTCCACAGCCTACTGTCACCGCCTCTTCTTCTTTCTTCTTCCCGCCCCCCTTCCCCCCCCCCCACCCCCACATCAGTCCGAAGAAGGGTCTCAACCCAAAACGTCACCTATTCCTTCACTCCATAGATGCTGCCTCACCCGCTGCGTTTCTCCAGCATTTTTGTCTACCTTCGAGCAATTTACAATGTGCAGATACATGACAAGGGAATAACGTTTAGTGCAAGGTAAAGTCAGCAAAGACCGATCATATTCAAAGTAAGAAATGGTAGGAGTAGAGATTTAAGAGTGTGGAGCGATTGCAACATGTGATTGTAGATCTGCTTCTGTGGTTATGGCCCTGTCCCACTGTACGAGTTCATTCAAGAGCTCTCCCGAGTTTAAAAAAATAATCAAACTCGTGGTAAGCACGGAGAATGAACGTAGCGGGTACTTCAGAGCTCGGGGACGTCTCTTAGCGGCTCGTAACTCTAACGGCAGGTACTCGGGAAGACTCGCGAAGATTTTTTAACACGTTGAAAAATATCCACGAGAGCCCCGAGTACCGACGAGCGGCCATTACCGTAAATCTCCGAGTTCGAATCAGGGTAAACTCGGGAGAACTCTTGGAATGAACTCGTACAGTGGGACAGGGGTTTCAGCACGCAAACAGTCGCCGGGGTTGGGCGCCATCTTGAGCAGGTATGGAATGGGAATGCTTTATTGTCACATGTAGCAAGTCACAGTGAAACATTTTGCGTGCACACCCAAGGTATGCAGATGGTCGCCACGTACGGTCCATGGATATGAAAGGTTTAGAGGGATATGGGCCAAACGTGGGCAGTCACAACTGGTGCAGAGAGGGAATTGGAGTCAGCATCAGCAGTTCCTTCCGACACAAAACCAGCGGATGGTTTGACGGGCTCTGGAGTTGTCACTGCAGATTCTAGGGTCGATGAAGCCACCCACGGGTGTTTGCCGGCCTTCTTGTCAGAGCACACGAGAGGAATGCAGGGAATGCCCACAAACCGCCCGCCAGCCAGCGCACACCTTGCCCAGAACTACCTGCCCCTCCCCATCCGTCCCCATGACAGTAGCTGCTTTTGTCCTGTGACTTGTTTTTTCAATTTGCTGGAAACTGATAACTTGGAATCTTGGCATATTATCACCTGAGCACGTGTAATACAGCTGGGCATCCCACACTCCCTTTGCTGCCAAATTCAGCAGCTTTACTACTCTTGTGACTTCTCTTAACTGGTGCAATAGATCATACTCCATTGGGCAAAGACACAGAACGCTGGACTCTTCCACTCTGTTCCCTTCGGGGTGGGGAGGGGGGGGTGGGGAGAGACCAAGAGCGACCCGGTGGAACGAAGGAGGGACCCCAACAGTGGGGACCGTCGAGAACGAAGGGGTTGACTTGGCACGGGGAGTGCGGGGCAGGCAGTAGATGGGACTGTTCGGTGGGAGCTATCCGGCAGCGAGGGGGCGCCAAGAACGAAGGGGAGACCCAGGTGGGTGGTGGGACCCAGCTGGGGTGGGGAGTGGCAAGAACGAAGAGGGACCCAGCTTGGGGGGGGGGAGGGGGGGGGGGGGGGGGAGGGGGTGCCTGCTGCCACGTGCAGGCAGTAATAGACAGGACTGTTAGGTGAACTATTATAACTCTGTCAGCACCAGGAACGTGGCGACTCTTTGTGTACTGCCGAGGTGCGATCTGCTGTATGATTTTACCATTGTACGCAAAACAAAGCATTTCACCGTACCAAGGTACATGCAACAATAAAGTGTAATTGAACCAAACTCATCATTGAGTTCGTCTGGCTCAGTCGAGTTATTGCTATGCGGCATTACAGCCTGGGAGTATCATTGATTCACTGATTTAGGGCAATTATGCACATGCTCACTGAGCAAAGCAGATAACTGTATTTGTTGGTCAATTCCTACCTTTAACTGGAGGTCAGTTAATCTCCTAATCTGAGGAAAGACATTCTTGCCATAGAGGGAGTGCAGAGAAGGTTCACCAGACTGATTCCTGGGATGTCAGGACTTTCATATGAAGAAAGACTGGATAGACTCGGCTTGTACTCGCTAGAATTTAGAAGATTGAGGGGGGATCTTATAGAAACTTACAAAATTCTTAAGGGATTGGACAGGCTAGATGCAGGAAGATTGTTCCAGATGTTGGGGAAGTCCAGAACAAGGGGTCACAGTTTAAGGATAAAGGGGAAATCTTTTAGGACTGAGATGAGGAAAACATTTTTCACACAGAGAGTGGTGAATCTCTGGAATTCTCTGCCACAGAAGGTAGTTGAGGCCAGTTCGTTGGCTATATTTAAGAGGGAGTTAGATGTGGCCCTTGTGGCTAAAGGGATCAGGGGGTATGGAGAGAAGGCAGGTACAGGATACTGAGTTAGATGATCAGCCATGATCATATTGAATGGCGGTGCAGGCTCGAAGGGCCGAATGGCCTACTCCTGCACCTATTTTCTATGTTTCTATGTGAGGCTCTATAAGGCGCTGGTCAGCAATTTCAGGCACCATATCCGAGGATGGATGTGCTGGCTTTGGAGAGGGTCCAGAGGCGGTTTGCAAGTATGATACCAGGAATTACTGGGTTAACATATGATGAGTGTTTGATGGCACTGGGCTTGTACTTGCTGGAGTTTAGAAGAATGAGAGGGGAATCTCATTGAAACCTTACCAAATAGTTAAAGGCTTGGATAGAGTGGATGTGGAGAGAATGTTTTGCATGTGGGAGAGTCTAGGTCATCGCCTCAGAATTTTATATTCTTTAAAAAAATATATATATTTTATTAATCTAATTTTTTTTTTAATTGTTTCTATTATTTTTTTAATTAAATACATTTAAAAAAAAGCATAATTATCAAAAAAGAAATAAGAGTGGAATGAATTACTAATAATACGTCATTGGAGATAGATAGATAGATAGATAAATACTTTATCTTTATTGAGAGTGGTGAATCTCTGGAACTCTCTGCCGCAGAGGGTAGTCGAGGCCAGTTCATTGGCTATATTTAAGAGGGAGTTAGATGTGGCCCTTGTGGCTAAGGGGATCAGGGGGTATGGAGAGAAGGCAGGTACGGGATACTGATTTGGATGATCAGCCATGATCATATTGAATGGCGGTGCAGGCTCGAAGGGCCGAATGGCCTACTCCTGCACCTAATTTCTATGTTTCTATGTTTCTATGATACAGGGTGGAAATTTGAATTGACTTCAAATAGCCCTTGCTTTCCCTCTCTATCCCCCCCCCTTCCCAGTTTTGCAACCAGTCTTGGTGTCTCCGACTACATTCTATCTTTGCAACCCCCCCTCCCCGGCATCAGTCTGAAGAAGGGTCTTGACCCGAAACGTCACCCATACCTTCTCTCCAGAGAAGCTGCCTGTCCCGCTGAGTTACTCCAGCATTTTGTTTCTACCTTCGATTTAAACCAGCATCTGCAGTTCTTTCTTACACATTATGTCCTCTGGTTCTTGGTTCCTCTACTCTGGGCAAGAGACTCTATGAGTTTACCCAATCCATTCCCCTCATGATTCTGTACACTGCTATAAGATCACCCCTTATCCTCCTATGCTCCAAGAATTAGTGTCCTAGCCTCGAGTCCTGGCAAAATCTCGAGAGAAAATGTAAGAACAAGGAACTGCAGATGCTGGTTTATCCCAAAGACAGTCACAAAATGCTGGAGTAACTCACTGTAACTCACTGTATCGAGCAGCATTTCTGGAGAAAAAGGATAGGTGATGTTTCAGGTTGGGTCCCTTCTTCAGACTCATCCCGATCCAAAATGTCACCGATTCATTCTCTCAAGAGATGCTGCTTGTTACTCCAGAGTTACTCCAGCATTTTAATCACAGCTATTCATGGCTGATCATCCAAAATCAGTACATTGTTCCTGCTTTCTTCCCATATCCCTTGATTCTGTTAATCCTAAGAGCTATATCTAATTCTCTCTTGAAAAACATCCAGTGAATTGGCCTCCACTTCCTTCTGCGGCAGAGAGTTCCACAAATTCAAAACTCTCCGGGTGAAAAAGTATTTCTTCATAGATAATAGGTGCAGGAGTAGGCCATTCGGCCCTTTAAGCCAGCACCGCCATTCAATGTGATTATGGCTGATCATCCACAATCAGTACTAAATGGCCTACCCCTTATTCTTAAACATTGGCCCCGGGTTCTGGACTCCCCCAACATCTAGCTTGTACAATCCCTTAATAATTTTATAAAATCCCGTCTCATCCTTCTAAATTCCAGTGAATACAAGCCCAGTCATTCCATTCTTTCATCATATGACAGTCCGGCCATCCCGCAAATTAACCTCGTGAACCTACATTCAATAGCAAAAATGTCATTCCTCAAATTAGGAAACCAAAACTGCACATAATACCCTGTGCCAGGGCTCTGTACAACTGCAGAAGGACCTCTTTGCTCCTATACTCAAATCCTCTCGTTATGAAGGCCACCATTGCCACTAGCTTTTTTCACTGCCTGCTGTACCTGCATGCTTACTTTCAGTGACTGGTGGACAAGGACCCCCAGATCCTGGTGCACTTCTCCTTTTCCTGGTCTCACACCATTCAGATAATAATCTGCCTTCTTGTTCCTGCCACCAAAGTGGATAACCTCACATGTATCCACATTATACTGCATCTGCCATGCATCTGCCCACTCACCCAAACTATCCAAGTAACCCTGCATCCTCCTAGCATCCTCTTCACAGTTCACACTGCCACCCAGCTTTGTGTCATCTGCAAATTTGCTAATGTTACTTTTAATTCCTTCATCTAAATCATTAATATATATTGTAAATAGCTGCAGTCCCAGCACCGAACCTTGCGGCACCCCACTAGTCACTGCCTGCCAATCTAAAAGGGACCTGTTAATTCCTACTCTTTGTTTCCTGTCTGCCAACCAATTTTCTATCCATGTCAGTACCCTACCCCCAATACCATGTGCTCTAATTTTGCCCACTAATCTCCTGTGTGGGACCTTATCGAAGGCTTTCTGAAATTCCAGATACACCACATCCACTTGCTTTCCCTTATCCATTTTACTTGTTACATCCTCAAAAAATTCTAGAAGATTAGTCAAGCATGATTTCCCCTTCGTAAATCCATGTTAACATGGACCGATCCTGTTACTGCTATCCACATGCGTCGCTATTACATCTTTAATAATCGACTCCAGCATCTTCCCCACCAGACATCAGGCTAACTGGTCTATAATTTCCTGTTTTCTCTCTCCCTCCTTTCATAAAAAGTGGGATAACATTAGCTATCCCCCAATCCACAGGAACTGATCCAGAATCTATAGAACATTGGAAAATGATCACCAATGCGTCCACAATTTCTAGAGCCACCTCCTTGAGTGCCCTTGGATGCAGACCATCAGGCCCTGGGGATTTACCAGCCTTCGGTCCCATTAACCTACCCAACACCATTTCCTAACTAGTGTGAATATCCTTCAGTTTCTCCATCACCGTAGATCCTCTGTCCCCTAGTACGTCTGGGTACTTCTGGGAATACCTGTTCAACGTCTGCCATTTTCTTGTTCCCCATAATAAATTCACCTATTTTAGTCTTCAAGGGACCCACATTTGTCTTAACTGATGTTTTCCTCTTCACACACCCAAAGAAGCTTTTACTATCCTCCTTTATATTCTTGGCTAACTTACCTTCGTACTTCATCTTTTCTCCCCATATTGCCGTTTCAGTTACCTTCTGTTGTTCTTTAAAAGTTTCCCAATCCTCTGGCTTCCCGCTCATCTTTGCTATGTTATACGCCTTCTCTTTTAGTTTACTCTCCTTGACTTCCCTTGTCAGCCACGGTCGCCTCTTACTCATCTTCTGCCCCTGTCCCACTTAGGAAACCTGAACGGAAACCTCTAGAGCAGTGGTTCCCAACCTGTTTTTGGCCATGCCCCACCTAATCACCTCTAAAATCCTGATGCCCCCCCATTGCTTTCCCTAGAGAGAAAACGGAGGAAATAGATATTATAAGGGAAACTTAGCAAAAGCTCTTTGAATCGCATTTCTAAATCCAATTCAATAAATAAGGTTCTCCCATGACCTCACGCGCTTCGTGCGACGTGCATGAAGAGCGATGGCGCGGTGATTATGTAATAACTACACAATAAAGACCTTTTTTACCCAAAAAAAATATTTACTCAAAATAACATCTGAAACATAAACTACATATGTTTACCTGATGGAAAATCAAAAAAAATAAAAATTGAAAACTTGGATCCAGACCTCCTCAGTCGCGCTCAATTGCCCCCCTTAAAAATCAAATTGCCCCCCTGTGGGGCGCACGCCCCACGTTGGGAACCACTGCTCTAGAGACTTTGCGCCCCACCCAAGGTTTCCGTGCGGTTCCCGGAGGTTGCAGGTGGTTGCCGGAGGTTGCAGGTAGTGGAAGCAGGTAGGGAGACTGACAAAAACCTCCGGGAACCTCCAGGAACCGAACGGAAAACTTGGGTGGGGCCCGAAGTCTCCAGGGGTTTCCGTTCAGGTTTCCTAGGTGGGACAGGGGCATTAGAATCTTTTTTCCTCTTTGGAATGTGCCCCTAGTGTGGAGGATAGTGCTAGTGTAGGGGATGATCGCTGGTCGGCACGAACCTGGTGGGCCGAAGGGCATGTTTCTCGCTGTATCACTCAACTAAAATATTCATAAAAACCACAATTATGTCATAATTTTGTTTCTGTATAAGAAAATCTACTGACTAATCGATCCACCTCAGTTTTTAACCCCTGAAGCCAACTTTAATCATCTGCGTTCATGCAGCCAACCTAGACAAGGAACTGAGAAACAGAAACCTTCCCATCCATTCCATGAACAGAAGGAGTTCACTATCACAACCATCCACAGAACAAGGGCATCATGGTGGTGTATCTGGTATAGTTGCTGCCTCACAGCATCACACACCCGGGTTTGATCCCGATCTCAGGTGCTGTCTGTACGGAGTTTGCACGTTCTCCCCATGACCGCGTGGGTTATCTCCGGGTGCTCTGGTTATACCCCCCACATCCCAAAGCCGAGCAGGTTTGTAGGGTGGATAAAGGGCCTGTTTCCATGCTGATTTTTCAATTTACGTAAAAAAAATAATATACTCTCATTGATTCGACCTTTAACGTAGCAACTCTCTCTTACACACTCAAGTCAAGTTACAAAATGTTCCATTTAATAATTGCTCTTGATTTACCCTCCTTTCCCTGCCAGTGAGTGCAATTCTCAATGAATAGTGCCCTGCACTATCCACCAATGCTTAGAAAATGGGTTCCATTAAGAATTCCTATTGGTATTTGGTTGAGTTTAGTGATACAGCGCAGAAACAGACCCTTTGGTCCACCGAGTCTGCACCGACCAGCAATCCCCGCACACTAGCACCATCCTAGACACACTAGGGACAATTTACAATTTCATCAAAAGCCAAGAATTTAACCTACAAACCTGTACATCTTTGGAGTGTGGGAGGAAACCGGAGCACCCAGAGAAAACCCACGCAGTCGCGCGAAGAACGTACAAACTCCGTACAGACAGCACTCATAGTCAGGGTCGAACCCGGGACTCTGGAGCTGTGAGGCAGCAACTCTACCGCAGAGCTGCCCTTGATCTCCTTGTAGAGAACAATGAACAACAGGGAACCACAAAAACAGTGTGAAAGAAGGGGTTAGCTGCAGAGTACCAACTAGGTTTAGTCAGTTTTATTATTGTCAGGTGTACCGAGGTACAGCGAAAAGGTCGAATCAATTAGAGTATTTATTTTTTAATAAATTGAAAAATCAGCATGGATTTGGCTTTGACCTCACCATCATCTATTGTAGTCGCTGCCTCAAAAAGGCAGCCAGCATCATCAAAGACCCACACCATCCTGGCCACACACTCATCTCACCACTGCCATCAGGAAGAAGGTACAGGAGCCTGAAAACTGTAACTTCCAAGTTCAGGAACAGCTTCTTCCCCACAGCCATCAGGCTATTAAACCCAACAATGAATAAGCTCTGAGCTCTGAACTGCAAAAGACTATATTTATTTGTTATTTGCACTATATTAGTTATTTATTGAACTTTTTCTTTTTTCCCCCCCGTTATGTACTATGTTTCCATATTCACATATTCTGTTGTGCTGCAGCAAGTAAGAATTTCATTGTCCCAGCCGGGACATACGACAATAAAACACTCTTGACGCTTGAAACAGGCCCTTTATCCACCCGACATGCCATCCAAACAGATGGGGCGGCACGGTGGCACAGCTGATGAGATGCTGCCTTGCAGTGCCAGAGACCTGGGTTTGATCCTGACTATGGGTGCTGTCTGTGTGGAGTTTGCACATTGTCCCTGGTGTGTGGACAGCGCTAGTGTGCAGGGATCACTGGTCGGCGTGGTCTCGGCGGGCCATAGGCCTTTTTCCCACGCTGTGCGACTATGACTCCATGGCGTTGTGTACTCTCAAGGTGGCATCTTAGAAACATAGAAACATAGAAACATAGAAATTAGGTGCAGGAGTAGGCCATTCGGCCCTTCGAGCCTGCACCGCCATTCAATATGATCATGGCTGATCATCCAACTCAGTATCCCGTACCTGCCTTCTCTCCATACCCCCTGATCCCCTTAGCCACAAGGACCACATCTAACTCCCTCTTAAATATAGCCAATGAACTGGCCTCAACTACCCTCTGTGGCAGAGAGTTCCAGAGATTCACCACTCTCTGTGTGAAAAAAGTTCTTCTCATCTCGGTTTTAAAGGATTTCCCCTTTATCCTTAAGCTGTGACCCCTGGTCCTGGACTTCCCCAACATTGGGAGCAATCTTCCTGCTTCTAGCCTGTCCAACCCCTTAAGAATTTTGTAAGTTTCTATAAGATCCCCTCTCAATCTCCTAAATTCTAGAGAGTATAAACCAAGTCTATCCAGTCTTTCTTCATAAGACAGTCCTGACATCCCAGTAATCAGTCTGGTGAAGCTTCTCTGCACTCCCTCTATGGCAACAATGTCCTTCCTCAGATTTGGAGACCAAAAACTGTACGCAATACTCCAGGTGTGGTCTCACCAAGACCCTGTACAACTGCAGTAGAACCTCTCTGCTCCTATACTCAAATCCTTTTGCAATGAAAGCTAACATACCATTCGCTTTCTTTACTGCCTGCTGCACCTGCATGCCTACCTTCAATGACTGGTGTACCATGACACCCAGGTCTCGCTGCATCTCCCCCTTTCCCAATCGGCCACCATTTAGATAATAGTCTGCTTTCAGCCAGAGGTAGCAGGGAGAAGAAAAGAATGACCGGAGTGAAATTCGTCTTTGATTATGTCGGCTGCTTTTCCGAAGGGGGTCACAGTCGAAGAATAAGGGGTAGGCCATTTAAGAGAGATGCGAGGAAAAACTCTTTTAGACAGAGAGTTGTGAATCTGTGGAATTCTCTGCCACAGACGGCAGTGGAGGCCAAGTCACTGGATGTATTCAAGAGAGAGTTTGATATAGCTCTTAGTGTTAACGGAATCAATGGATATGGGGAGAAAGCAGGAACGGGGTACTGATTTTGGATGATCAGCCATGATCATATTGAATGGCGGTACTGGCTACACAATACGGCCTACTCCTGCATCTATTTTCTATGTTTCTATGCCAGTGTAGATGGAGTGAATGGTGGGATGTCTGGACTGTGTGACGGACTGGGTTACATCTACAACACCCTGCAATTTCTTGTGGCCTTGAGCAGAGCTGTTCCCAAACCGCCGTGAGGCAACCCGACAGTGTGCTGTCTGTGGTGCATCTGTAGGAGTTGGTGAGAGTGGCTGGCGGCATGTCGAATTTCCTCAGTCTGCTCAGGAAGTAGAGGCGTTGGTGTGGCTTCTTAGCTATCATATCAATGTGGTAAAACTCAAACAGATACACAGGATGGAACTTAAAGCTGTAATATAATCTCAGGATTTGAATTACGTAAATAAATTGCAAGAAATGTCATCTGAACTCCCAGGTATGTAACTTCCTTCCAGCTCCTTCTATTATTCCGTGTCAAAATATCTCTGCCACAGTAGTACCTCTTCAACGATTCAGTTAACCTCACACATTGTTCCTTTTGATATCTGTGATGTACCATTATGAAATACTAGAAGATATAGATCGCAGTGCATACGGTAGGCCGATATCATGTTACAGGCTCACTTTACAGTCCACAGTTTAAGTTGCTGGAAAGCTTTACATCCAAGAGGATACGCAGCACTCTACTGCAGTCTGGTTCGATGACTGAGAGCACATCTGTTCTACAAAGGGCACACAAAGGCAGCCGCCTCCCCACCCCACACTCCCAACCCGTTTTGGCCGTTAGACTGGTTCGTGTTTTATTTCATCGTGACTTGCTTTCTATGACACCCTCTTTCCGTTTCTCTCTGTGTTTGAAAAGAACTGCAGCTGCTGGTTTAAACCGAAGGTAGACACAAAATGCTGGAGTAACTCAGCGGGTCAGGCAGCATCTCTGGAGAGAAGGAATGGACGACGTTTTGGGTCGAGACCCTTCTTCAGACTTCAATAGTCCATTCCAGTTACTCCAGCTTTTTGTGTGTCTCTCTCTCCTATTTCTCTCTGTTTTCCATTCTATAGCACGGAAAGTTTTGACTGATCAAAAGATACTGCAGGGAATCAGGCTCTTCGTCCCACCGAGTCCAGGCTGACCATCGATCACCCGTTCACTCTAGTTCCATGTTATCCCCACGTTCGCATGCACTGCCTACACGCTAGAGGCAATTTACATAGGGCCAATTAACCTACAAACCCGCATGTCTTTGGGATGTGGGAGGAAACCGGAGCACCAGGAGAAAACCCACCCGGTAACAGGGAGAATGTGCAAACTACGTACAGACAGCACCCGTAGTCAGGATTGAACGCGGACCTCTGCCACTGTAAGGCAGCCGGATCTACCAGTTGAGAGCAGATTTTTCCTTTGGACTCTGCAATTGTGGAGAGAGCAGCAGTAATGCTTCAAGGCTTTCCCTGACAGCATAACTGGGATTGGCCTTTCACTATGTTGATGCCACCTGGATCTCTACACTACGAATGGCTCGATTGTAATCATGTAATTTTCTTTCCGCTGACTGGATAGGATGCACCAAAAGCTTTTCACCGCACCTCGGCTCGCGTGACAATAAACTAAACTGATTGAGTACATCAACATTCCAGCAATCATTCCACTTCATCCCCAGATGCTGCCTGACCTGCTGACTACCTCCAACCCTCTTGGCCTTGCTCATGGAACCAGCAGAGCCTGGTGCCAGGACTCGAGGGCCTGAGCTGTAGGGAGAGGTTGAGCAGGCTAGGACTCCGTTCCTTGGAGCACAGGAGGATGAGGATTTATCTTATGGAGATGTACAAAATCATGAGAAGAATAGATCGAGTGAATGCACACAGTCTCTTGCCCAGACTAGGGGAATTGAGAACCAGGGGACATAGGTTTAAGATGAGGGGGAAAAGATTCCACAGGAACCTGAGGGGTAACTTTTTCACTCAAAGGGTGTTGGCGAGATTGGGTAAAAGACACAGGGTGAATGGTGTCTTTTACCCAGAGTAAGTAATCACGAACTAGAGTTTAGTTTATTATCACATGTACAGTGAAAAGCTTTTTTGTTGTGTGCTATCCAGTCAGCGGAAAGACTATACATGATTACAATTGAGTCGTCCACAATGTACAGATACAGGATAAAGGGGTTGTCCCACTGTACGAGCTAATTCAAGAGCTCTCCCGAGTTTAAAAAAAAATCAACTCATATTAAGCACGTAGAATGTACGTAGCGGGTACGTTGGGATGTCTCTTAGCTGCTGTAACGCTAACGGCAGGTGCTCGGGAAACGCGGTAAGCTCGTGAAGGCTCGTGAAGATTTTTCATCATGTTGAAAAATGTCCACGAGAGCCCCGAGTACCTACGAGCGGCTATTACCGTAATTCTCCGAGTTCGAATCAGGGGAAACTCGGGAGAACTCTTGAATTACCTCGTACAGTGGGACAGCCCCATAAAGGGAATAACGTACAGTGCAAATAAAGTCCAGTTGGATAGGAAAGGTTTAGAGGGATATGGGCCAAAGGTGTCAGGAGGGATTATGGGGAGAAGGCGGGAGAATGGGGTTGTGAGGGAAAGATAGGTCAGCCATGATTGAAAGTGAAGTAGACTTGATGGGCCGAATGCCCTAATTCTGTTCCTAACACATGAAATGCAGATCATTACGACTAGTTTAGATGAAGCCTCCCACAGCTTGGTCGGCATGACAACTTGGAAAGAAGGGCCTTTTTCTGTGCTGCAGTCTCGTGTGCCTCCATCCCAGCATGCATTGTAACTGTCAAGATTTAAGCTCCCTAAAGTATAATTGATAACAATAAGAAACTTGTTAATGTGCCGTCAAAGCATGATCACTTTAGACTGCCATCAGGCTGAGGGACAAGTTTTAGTTTGGTTTTAGCTTAGATTTACAGGCCCGTAGGCTTACCGAGTCCATGCCGACCAGCGATCACCCCGTACACTAGTTCTATCCTATACACTAATGACAATTTACAGAAGCCAATGAACCTACAAAGCCAATGTGTAGGAAGGAACTGCAGATGCTGGTTTAAACCAAAGGTCTGAGGAAGGGTCTGGGCCCGAAACATCACCTATTCCTTTTCTCCCGTCTGACCCGCTGAGTTACTCCAGCTTTTTGTGTTTATCATCAACCTACAAACCAATACAACTTTGGGACGTGGAAGGAACAGGAGCATCCGGAGAAAACCCACGCGGTCACAGGGAGAAGGTACAAACTCCGTACAGACAGCAGGCGTAGTCAGGATGGAACCCGGGTCTCTGGAGCTGTAAGGCAGCAACTCACCCTGTTTGAATTCTACCACTAAACATGCACTGAAGATGCTGCCATATAAACCTTGCAATCTGCACCTGCTCTCCAACGTCATATTCTAAACCTGCGCAATTCCTGTTTACGATTTTATTAAATGTCATAGATCCTTTCCCCTTCAGCAGTAAAATACAGTGCATACATTTGAACAAACTACCATTGAAATATTTGTGCCCATTACCTTTCAGTACAAATATACCCCAAATTAATCTTTAATCTGTTATTTTAAACACCCCATGGGCATGGGCGACACGGTGGCACAGCGGTAGAGTTAATGTTTTACACCGCCAGAGACCCGGGTTCGATCCTGCCTACCTACAGGTGCTGTCTGAACAGAGTTTGTACCTTCTCCCCGTGACCTGCCTGGGCTCTTTTTCACACACGGAGTTGTGAGTCTGTGGAATTCTCTGCCTCAGAGGGCGGTGGAGGCCGGTTCTCTGGATACTTTCAAGAGAGAGCTAGATAGGGCTCTTAAAGATAGCGGAGTCAGGGGATATGGGGAGAAGGCAGGAACGGGGTACTGATTGGGGGTGATCAGCCGTGATCACATTGAATCGTGGTGCCGAATGGCCAGGCTCTTGCGCCTATTGTCTATTGTCTCTCCAGGATCTCTGGTTTCCTCCCACACTCCAAAGACGTACGTACAGGTTTGTAGGTTAATTGGCTTGGTATTATTGTAAATTGTCCATAGTGTGTAGGATAGTGTTAATGCGTGAGGATCGATGGTCGGGGCGGACTCTGTGCGCTGAAGTGCCTGTTTCTGCGCTGTATCTCTAAAACTAAACTGCTGTACAAGATGTGTGGTTGATTGGGAGACATAATTACTAGCATCGTGGAACAGTTGCATATTTCTAAAACCGCAGTGTGCTTACACTTCCATCTGCCTGATCCATTCTCACTATCACGTTACCTGTGGTGACTAAGTTTAGCTGACAGGGAAGCCCAGTTATTGTGTTCAATCTTTGCTAAACCAATCCGGTCTCCATTCCACTGCTCTGCTCTGTCCGCATGCTTTACACATTCCTCCGCATACATTCCATGGTCAAATAGTTCGCCGTGTAAAGTAAGTTTCAACGTTCACCACACCTCAAAGTGCTTCTGACAATCCCCCTCATTGACTGACCACTAATTCCTCTTCATCAATGCCTTTTGCGCTCAAGATTCAGATCCTAGAAGGACAATAGTCAATAGGTGCAGGAGTTGGCCATTCGGCCCTTCGAGCCAGCCGTTCAATGTGATCATGGCTGATCATCCCCAATCAGTACCCCGTTCCTGACTTCTCCCCATATTCCCTGACTGCGCTATCTTTAAGAGCTCTATCTAGCTCTCTCTTGAAAGCATCCAGAGAACCGGCCTCCACCACCACTCAGCCTCCATTGAGGCAGAGAATTCCACAGAATCACAACTCTGTGAGTAAAAGTGTTTCCTCATCTCCGTTCTAAATGGCTTATCCTTTATTCTTAAACTGTGGCCCCTGGTTCTGGACTCCCCAAACAGCGCCACACAGCAGCACAGCGTTAGAGTTGCTGCCTTACAGCACTAGAGTCCCGGGTTCAATCCTGACTAAGGTGCTGTCTGTACATTCTCCCTGAGACCGCGTGGGTTTTCTCCAGGTACTCCGGTTTCCTCCCACACTCCAAATACATGCAGGTGTGGGTCAATTGGCTCCTGTAAATTGTCTCTAGTGTGTGGGATAGAACGAGTGTATGGGTGATCATTGGTGTGGAGTTGGCCGGCCAAAGGGCTTGTTTCCATGCTGCATCTCTAAACTAAACAGGTGGAGATGGTTAACTGAACCGGCATTAAGTTGACAGAAGGAGAAGTGGGGAAAAATGTAACATTATTTACTTTGGAAGGAAAAATTGGATAGGGAAGGTTTAGAGCAGGGGTGTCAAACTACCGGCCCGCGGGCCAGAGGCGGCCCGTGAAAGGGGTCTAATCCGGCCCGCGGGATGATTTGGGGGGGGGGGGGGGGGGGGGGGGTATATCATGATATTCATGACCATTTATTATGCATCTATGTGGCAATCAATCAATCAATCAAAAACTTTATTGTCATTCATAAATACATCAATATATGCAATTTAAACGAGATTCTGTTGCATCTGGCTCGCCGTGCAACACAAAAATAGCAGAAGGTAAAATGGATAAAGAGGTAAAATAGATAATGGTGGCAGCACATTACAAGGCATTCAAGAGTCTGATGGCTCGTGGGAAGAAGCTGTTGCAGAACCTTGCCGTTCTGCTCCTTATGCTATGATATATTTTGCCCGAGGGCAGCAGAGTGAACAGTCCATGATGGAGATGTGTGGGGTCCTTTATAATACCGCTGGCCTTAGACAAGCAACGTTTGCTCGCAATGTCCCCGATTGAAGGGGAGAGGGAAGTCCCGATGATTTTTTCAGCCATCGTCACCACTCCCTGCACGGACTTCCAGTCGGAGGCTTTACAGTCCCCAAACCAGACAGAGATGCAGCTGGTCAGAATACTCTCTATGGTGCCCCTGTAGAAAGTGGTTAGGACGGGATGGGGGAGGTGAGCTCTTCTCATCCGGCGCAGAAAGTGCAACCAGCCGCTCACTCTTGCCGTTCTCTCTCTCTCCCTCTCCCACCACTGTCTGTGCCGCCTGCTGCGCCTGCAGGGGGGCGCTCCCGTCCTCCGCTCCGTGATTGGCCCGCAATTGCCAAGGGGACGGTTGCCCCTGGCAACCACTGTCAAACAGGCAAGATGGCGATGCTGAGCTCCCCTTGGCCTCGGGCTGGCTGGCTGACGTTAGCGCGAGCACAACTGATCCGGCCCGCATGAAGCCGCATTTTACCCAATCCAGCCCGGGACCTAAAATGAGTTTGGCACCCCTGGTTTAGAGGGAGAAAAGAGGACACAAAGTGCTGGAGTAACTCAGCAGTTCTGGCAGCACCTCTGGAGAATCTGGATCAGTGACGTTTGTGGTCGAAACTCTTGTTCAGACTGATTGTGTGGGGTAGAGGATTGGACTCTTTGCTCCTATATTCGACTCCTCTTGTTATAAAGGCCAACATGTCATTAGCTTTCTTCACTGCCTGCTGTACCTGCATGCTTACTTTCATAGGTACACAAAAATGCTGGAGAAACTCAGCGGGTGCAGCAGCATCTATGGAGCGAAGGAAATAGGTGACGTTTCGGGCCGAAACCCTTCTTCAGGCTGATGGGGGGTGGGGGGGGGGGGGGGGAGAAGGAAGGTGAAGGGGAGGGGGAGGGGCCCGGGGGCGGGGGGGATGGGAGGAGACAGCTCGAGGGTTAAGGAAGGGGAGGAGACAGCAAGGGCTAGCAAAACTGGGAGAATTCAATGTTCATGCCATCCGGACGCAAGCAACCCAGGCGGAATATGAGGTGCTGTTCCTCCAATTTCCGGTGTTGCTCACTCTGGCAATGGAGGAGACCCAGGACAGAGAGGTCGGATTGGGAATGGGAGGGGAGTTGAAGTGCTGAGCCACCGGGACTTCAGGTAGGTTATTGCGGACTGAGTGGAGGTGTTCGGCGAAACGATCGCCCAACCTCCGCTTAGTCTCCCCGATGTAAATCAACTGACATCTAGAGCAGCGGATGCAGTAAATGAGGAGATACAGGTGAACCTTTGTCGCACCTGGAACGACTGCTTGGGTTCTTGAATGGAGTCGAGGGGGGAGGTGAAGGGACAGGTGTTGCATTTCTTGCGGTTGCAACAGAAAGTGCCCGGGGAGGGGGTGGTGCGGGAGGGAAGGGAAGAATTGACAAGGGAGTTGCGGAGGGAGCGGTCTTTGCGGAAGGCAGACATGGGGGGAGATGAGAAGATGTGGCGAGTGGTGGGGTCACGTTGGAGGTGGCGGAAATGGCGGAGGATTATTTGTTGTATTTGCCGGCTGGTGAAATAGACTGAGGTATAAGGACCTCCAGATCCCATTGTACTTCCCCTTTTCCCAGCTTGAAGCCATTTAGATGTTTTCTCCGAGATCTTCAGTTTCCTCCCAAACATCAAAGATGTACAGGTTTATAGGTTAATTGGCTTGGTAAATGTAAAAATTGTCCTTCGTGGGGAGAGGATAGTGTTAATGTGCGGGGATCGCTGGTCGACGTGGACCTGGTGGGCTGAAGGGCCAGTTTCCGTGCTGTATCTCTAAACTAAAAGGGACTTTATGTAACTTTATCGCCGCCTTTGTGGCGACTCGTGTACTTTTTAAATTAAAAAACAAAGAATTTCACGGTACAAATGACAATAAAGCATCATCATCAGGCTAGACCTAAAATCAGACCCAAAACCAAACGGAAAACTAAAGATGGAGATGCACACAACAGTGAAGGGACTAAATGCATTCAGGATATAAATAAAGTGAATGGGCTGTGAGGAGAGCCCACTGGAGCCCTGGGCCAAATGCACTGTTCCTATTGAACAAAGACCACATCTGTACTGAATGCTTCCTGTACACCTGGCAAACCAGCCACAGCGGAGCATTTAAGCAGCGCCATGCACATTGTCTTGAGAAAAAACACAAGTGAACAGAGCCAGGTCCAAGAGCAAATTGCTCATTTGCTTTCTGCGAAGATGCCGGGGAGTATGGGGGAGGGGGGGGTGGGGTGGAAGTGATTATTTTACTCACACACATATACCCCGACAATCCACATCTGCACCTCATGATAAATAGTGCGAGGTTGTTAACTCCACATAAAGGGCCGCCTGCTCTGGTGAGGCAAATCCACACCAGGACACTGGAAATATAGAAACATAGAAAATAGGTGCAGGAGTAGGCCATTCGGCCCTTCGAGCCTGCACCGCCATTCAATATGATCATGGCTGATCATCCAACTCAGTATCCTGTACCTGCCTTCTCTCCATACCCCCTGATCCCTTTAGCCACAAGGGCCACATCTAACTCCCTCTTAAATATAGTCAATGAACTGGCCTCAACTACCTTCTGCGGGAGAGAATTCCAGAGATTCACCACTCTCTGTGTGAAAAATGTTTTCCTCATCTCTGTCCTAAAAGATTTCCCCCTTATCCTTAAACTGTGACCCCTCGTTCTGGACTTTCCCAACATCGGGAACATTCTTCCTGCATCTAGCCTGTCCAACCCCTTAAGAATTTTGTAAGTTTCTATAAGATCCCCCCTCAATCTTCTAAATTCTAGCGAGTACAAACCGAGTCTATCCAGTCTTTCTTCGTATGTTCTGGAGAAACGTTAAGACACAATTGAGACAATAGGTGCAGGAGTAGGCCATTTCGAGCCAGCACCGCCATTCAATGTGATCATGACTGATCATCAACATTCAGTACCCCGTTCCTGCCTTCCCCTCATATCCCTTGACTATGCTATCTTTAAGAGCTCTATCTAACTCTCCCTTGAAAGTTTCATCTGAGAATCTGGGAGACTATTCGGTCCATCGTGTCTATACTGGCTAACTCAAATAAGTCACTACTTGCAATAAAAAGGTTCTGCAGAGGCTGGGTAATGGCAAAGATAGACACAAAGTGCTGGAGTAACTTAGCAGGTCAGGCAGCAGCTCTGGAGAAAATTCTGCAGTTGGACAGAGCCCCAGTGAGACCACATGTGGAGTATTGTGTGCAGTTTTGGTCCCCTAATTTGAGGAAGGACATTCTTGCTATTGAGGGAGTGCAGCGTAGGTTCACGAGGTTAATTCCCGGGATGGCGGGACTGTCATATGCTGATAGAATGGAGCGGCTGGGCTTGTACACGCTGGAATTTAGAAGGATGAGAGGCAATCTTATTGAAACATATAAGATTATATAGGGATTGGACACGCTAGAGGCAGGAAACATGTTCCCGATGTTGGGGGAGTCCAGAACCAGGGGCCACAGTTTAAGAATAAATTTAGAACGGAGATGAGGAAAGACTTTTTCACCCAGAGAGTTGTGAATCTGTGGAATTCTCTGCCTCAGAAGTCAGTGGATGCTAATTGTCTGGATGCTTTCAAGAAAGAGTTAGATAGAGCTTTTAAAGATAGCGGAGTCAGGGGATATGGAAAGGCAGGAACGGGGTACTGATTGGGGATGATAAGCCATGATCACATTGAATGGCGGTGCTGGCACCAAGGGCTGAATGGCCTACTCCTGCACCTATTGTCTATTGTCTAATCAATAGGCGATAATTCGGGTCAGGACACTTCTCTAAGTCTCACATTAGGCCAAATAAGATTTTTAGGTTATGTGGTGGGGCAGAGAGAATGATTGGAAGAACTGCAGATTTGAAATCGAAGGGAGGCACGGTGTCGCAGTGGTAGAGTTGCTGCCTCACAGCGCCAGAAACCCGCGTTCAATCCTGACTACGGGTGCTGTCTGTATGGAGTTATATGTACGTTCTTCCCGTGACCTACATGGATTTTTATCCAGGTGCTCCGGTTTCCTCTCACACTCCACGCGTGCAGGTTTACAGGTTAATTGGCTGTGGTAAAAATTGTAAATTGTTCCTAGTGTTCTTAGGGATTTTGCTAGTGTGCGGGTGATCATTGGTCTGCTGGAGGGTGTCCAGAACGCGCTGCCAGGTAGTGGCATATACGATAGTGACGTATAAATTGGCACGTGGATAGGCAGGAAATGGACGGATATGGATCGGACGCACGCAGAAGAGATTGGTTTTACTTGCCGTAAATTCAGCACGGACATTGTGGGCCGAAGGGCCTGTGCTGTCTTGTTCTATGTTCCCCAGCGGAACATCACACCACCTGTGACAGTTCCTCCTTCAAAGAATTTCCCGAAGCTACCAAGAATAGCCAGTTGTAGTTTAGAGGGACACGGGTCAAACGCAGCTAGGTGGGACTAGTGTAAATGGGACATGTTGGTCATGTAAGAGGGAGTTAGATGTGGCCCTTGTGGCTAAGGGGACCAGGGGGTATGGAGAGAAGGCAGGTACGGGATACTGAGTTGGATGATCAGCCATGATCATATTGAATGGCGGTGCAGGCTCGAAGGGCCGAATGGCCTACTCCTGCACCTAATTTCTATGTTTCTATGTGGGCAAGTTGGACCAAGGGGCCTGTTTCCACTTTGTATAACTCTAGAAAATTACAGCAATCTATCTTGCTGCAGTCATACAGGCCCCTTACAAATGACTTTATTTGTGGGATTTCAGAGCATACCACGTCTGGAATCAAATCGTCAAATTTCCAGAACTTGTTAAAATCCTGGGATGCTGCACAAAGAACGCATAATAATTCAAATAAACAATGGTGGTCGGTGTGGGCATATTGGGCGGAAGGGCCTGTTTCCACGCTCTGAGACAACAGATGCTGGAATCATGAATAAAAAACAACATTGTAATACCAACATTGTATTTGTGCAGCAGGTTTCTTCACCAAAATGGACGCATGATGAATCTAATGAAAATAATGTCTCCTTACTGTGTCACCAGCACGGATTTGACAGTTAGATAAATATTCCGAAGTGGATGATCAAGTGGGGGGAGGGGGATGGGGAATGTCGGCTCGGACACCAGGAAGCAATTCCTGATCTTAGTTTTTAGTTTGGAGATACAGCGTGGAAACAGGCCGTTCGGCCCACAACTCCCAGCAATCCCCGCACATTAACACTGTCCTACACGCACTAGGGACAACTTACATTTACACCAAATCAATTAACCTACAAACCTGTACGTCTTTGGAGCGTGGGAGGAAACCGAAGATTTCACGCAGGTGACGGGGAGAACGTCCAAACTCCGTACAGATAGCACCCCCGGTCGGGATTGAACCCGGATCTCTGCCGCTGTGAGGCAGCAACTCTACCGCTGCGCCACCGTGCCGCACGGCGTGACATTCTTCTTAAATTGTGTCATGGGATTTTTTAATCTCTGCCGAAACTATCAAAATAGCAAGACGATGCCCTCACTCAAAGACAGCCTAACACTTTAAGCTGAACACAAATTTGTTATTTTATTCCTGCATTAATAATGTGCTCAACATTGCAACATTTGCATAAGTGCCTTTTACAGACATGTCTGTTAAATAAATATTTCTAATACTGATTTAATGACGATAACAGGCCTCAGGTTGACTATGATATGGTCTCAGTCCAATAGCACATTATATATTTAGTCTTAGCGACATACAGCAGGGAAACAGGCCCTTCGGCCCAACTAGCTCACGCCAACCAACGTGTCGTGGAAACATAGACAATAGGTGCAGGAGGAGGCCATTCGGCCCTTCGAGCCAGCACCGCCATTCATTGTGATCATGGCTGATCGTCCCCCATCAATAACCCGTGCCTGCCTTCTCCCCATATCCCTCGACTCCACTAGCCCCAAGAGCTCTATCTAACTCTCTCTTAAATCCATCCAGTGACTTGGCCTCCACTGCCGTCTGTGGCAGGGAATTCCATAAATTCACAACTCTCTGGGAGAAAAAATATTTTCTCACCTCAGTCTTAAATGACCTCCCTTTTATTCTAAGACTGTGGCCCCTGGTTCTGGACTCGCCCAACATTGGGAACATTTTTCCTGCATCTAGCTTGTCCAGTCCATTTATAATTTTATATGTTTCTATAAGATGCCCCCTCATCCTTCTAAACTCCAGTGAATATAAGCCTGGTCTTTTCAATCTTTCCTCATATGACAGTCCCGCCATCCCAGGGATCAGTCTCGTGAACCTACGCTGCACTGCCTCAATCACAAGGATGTCCTTGTTCAAATTAGGAGACCAAAACTGTACACAACCGTCCCACCTACACTGGTTCCCATCTGAATGCGTTTTCGTCCATGCCACTGTAAACTTGTCCTCTGCATGTACCTATAAAAAGGTCTTTCAAACGGCAGCACGGTGGCACAGTGGATGGACACAGTCTTCGCAGTGTGAGAAGTAACCGGAGCACCTGGAGAAAACCCACGCAGGTCACTGGAAGTACGTGCAAACTCCTATACAGACAGCCGGCCATTAATCATCCATTCACGTTAGTGTGATAAATTATTTCAGAAATTATGCCCACAATTTATTTGGAAAGATAATTGTGAAGTAGTTTTAAAATTACAAACGAAAGCATGGAATGGGTGAAGTTTCCCTCGACCAGAAACGTCACCCAATCCTTCTCTCCTGCTCAGTTTCAGACATGACATGTGGATAGGAATGGTTTAGAGGGATAGGGAGCAAATGCAGGTAAGTAGGACTAGTTTAGTTGGGCTGAAGAGCCTTTTTCTGTGCTGTGTGACTGTATCTGCAGACTCTTGTGTCGCCATTCCAGCATGTGTTGTGACTTTCTAGAGTTAAGCTCCCGAACATCTAGGAAGTCATCTTGTTCCTCTTTAAACAGTTTAGTTTGATTAGTACGGGTATAAGAGGGTATGGGGAGAAGGCAGGAGAATGTGGTTAGAAGGGATCATATCGAATTGCAGAGTGGACTTCATGGACCGAATGGCCTAATCCTGCTCCTATCACATGACCGTATGACCTTATCCTCCCCCCACCCCCACATCAGTCTGAAGAAGTGTCTCGACCCGAATCGTCACCTATTCCTTTGCTCCATAGATGCTGCCTCACCCGCTGAATTTCTCCAGCATTTTTGTCTACCTTCGATTTTTCCCCCCCCATCTGCAGTTCTTTGTTAAACACTGAGCGGCGATTTTTTCACACAGTCCAATTGCCTACGTTTGGCCGATATCCTCTTAAACCTTTCCTGTCCGCATACCTGTCCAAATGTCAATAGACAATAGGTGCAGGAGTAGGCCATTCGGCCCTTCAATGTGATCATGGCTGATCATCCCCAATCAGTACCCCATTCCTGCCTTCTCACCATATCCCCTGACTCCGCTATTTTTAAGAGCCCTATCTAGCTCTCTCTTGAAAGCATCCAGAGAACCTGCCTCCACCGCCCTCTGAGGCAGAGAATTCCCCAGACTCACCACTCTCTGTGAGAAAAAGTGTTTCCTCGTCTCCGTTCCTAAATGGCTTACTCCTTATTCTTAAACTGTGGCCCCTGGTTCTGGTCTCCCCCAACATCGGGAACATGTTTTCTGCCTCTAGTGTCCAAACCCTTAATAATCTTATATGTTTCAATGAGATATCCTCTCATCCTTCAAAACTCAAAATGTCTTTTAAATGTTGTTATAGTACCTGCCTCAACTACCTCCTCTGGCAGCTAATTCCTTATATCCATCATCCTCTGAGTCTAGTATCTTGAAAAATGATGTGACGCATTAGATTCTAAGCTTTAAGAAAATGATTGAAATAAATGATTTCAGGATTGGATGAACACCTGGATTCAACTTCACAAAGATAAAGCAAAGCCATCAGGCTAAGCACAAAGGACTGACAATACAAATGACTACAACAGTACACTGAACATGATATCCGTTAGACTAGTCTGCCTGTATCAAAGTCAATGCATAAATGAATTTGGTACATGCTATTTACAGGACACTATTGAAAAAGGAAATAAAAGAAACAAAATCTAATTACCAGACCGTATTTTAGACACAGCGCAGAAACAGGCCCTCCGGCCCACCGAGTCTGCGCCGACCAGCAATCCCCGCACACGAGCACTATCCTACACACACTTGGACAATTTACAATTATACCACACCAATTAACCTATAACCCTGAATGACTTTGGAGCGTGGGAGGAAACCGGAGCACCCGGAGAAAATCCATGCAGTCACAGGGAGAACATACAAACTCCATACAGACAGCACCAGTAGTCAGGATCGAGCCCGGGTCAAATGCTAATGCATCCCAAGTCATTATAATACGGTGTAGGCAATCCACAATCACAATGGGAACACTGGCAATTTCATTTATCCTGCTGATAATAATCAATGATTCCTGAAGCCAATTATGACCGAGGAGGTCATTCGGCCTATCAAATCTATCTTGACTCTCAGAGGAATTCCATCTCATCACACTTCCCTTCACTTCGCGAAGGTGGCACAGCGGTAGAGTTACCGCTTTACAGCGCCAGAGACCCCGGTTCAATCCCGACTATGGGTGCTGTCTATACGGAGTTTGTATGTTCTCCCTGTGACCTGCGTAGATTTTTTCTGGGATCTCCGGATTTCTCCCACACTCCAAAGACGTACAGATTTGTAGGTTAATTGGTGTGGTACAATTGTAAATTGTCCAAATTGGCCCACACTACTAAGACGTACAGGGTTAATAGGTGTGGTAAAATTGTCCCTAGTGGGTGTAGAATAGTGCTAGTGTACGGGGATCGCTGGTCGGCGCGGATTCAGTGGGCCGAAGGGCCTGTTTCCACGCTGTATCTCTAAACTAAACTTAAGAGTGGCTGCAATCCCTACCACATTGCGGACATTGGACTTTGTCTGTGGAACTGATGTGCTACAATGCTGAGAACTATATTCTGCACTCTGTATCTTCTCCTTTGCTCTACCTATTGTACTTGAGTTTGACTCGATTGTATCTATGCATGGTACACCTGTGTGGATAGCGTGCAAAGTAAAGCTTTTCACTGTACCTCGGTATATGGCATGCTTCTAAATCTACACATCATCAGCCGTAAGTGCTCTCTCCTGTATTTATGAACGAGAGTGGTGGTAGGATTTCTTCAGGGATCTCCCGTAAATTAAATAGTGAACTTATTGTTTCAATTTTGCTTCACCAACTACAAAACATATTTCCATTGCTCAAATAGACAGAATGCAGCGCAATAAACAATGCCTTGGTGCTCAGCATAACTCCCACACGAGGCATTCCCCAAACATGGCGAGAATATTCCCAAAAGAAAATCCCATGCACACATCGTTTTTGCATCCTATACCAAGATTGAACATAGAACAGTTTAGCACAGGAACAGGCCATTCAACCCACAACGTCCGAGCCGAACACGATGCCAAGCCCGACCCTTATCTGCCTGCAAGTCATGGGCACAGTGATGCAGTGGTACAGCTGCTGCCTCACAGCACCAGAGACCCGGGTTCAATCCTAACTAAGGGTGCTCTCTGCACGGAATTTTACGTTCTTTCCGAGACCACACAGGTTTTCTCCGGGTGCTTCGGCACCCTCCCACACTACAAAGACGTACAGGTTTGTAGGTTTATTGGCTTCTGTAAAATTGTCAGGGTCATAGAGTGATACAGCGTGGAAACAGGCCCTTCAGCCCAACTTGCCCATTTCGGCCAACTTGTCCCAGCTACACTAGTCCCACCTGCCTGCGTTTGGCCCATATACCTGTAAACCTGTCCTATCCATGTACCTGTTTAAGAAGGAACTGCAGATGCTGGAAAATCGAAGGTAGGCAAAAGTGTTGGAGAAACTCAGTGGGTGCAGCAGCATCTATGGAGCGAAGGAAATAGGCAACGTTTCGGGCCAAAACGTTTCACGGTCTGAAGAAGGGTTTCGACCCGAAACGTTGCCCATTTCCTTCGCTCCATAGATGCTGCTGCACCTGCTGAGTTTCTCCAGCACTTTTGTCTAGTATCCATGTACCTGTCGAAATGTTTCTTAAAATTTACAAAAGTACCTGCAATTGTTCCTATGTGTGGACCCAATTGGACTCTGAAAATGTCACCGAAATCTGGCGACTCTTGCATGCAGTAGTGGACTGTCGCTCTGCACTTCGTATTAATTGGGGATTGTGCTTAAGTATGGAGATACTTTACTGAACAGTACGCAAAATAAGAATTTCACTGTAGGTCCATTAAACCACTGAAATAATTTCAAGTTAACCTTAAGCACAACAGATAAAACAACACGTTGGTTTTCTACAACAAACATTACATTTGTCACGGATACTTCGACAATACTTAATCCCATATATATTTAGAACATAACAAGTAAATGTGTGTAATCCACTCAGTCCTCAAGCCTGCCCAGCAAGTCAATATAATCCTGGCTGATCCGAGGCACGCCACTTTCCTTTCTGCGCCAGTTCCAAACTGCTCTCAAATTGATGATGTTTCCAAAACAAATTGTCAATTTCCTCTTTAAATACTTTTCAGAGGGGCAACTTTTTCACTCAGGAGGTAGTGGGTATATGGAGCAAGCTGCCAGAGATGGTAGTTGAACCCAGGCAACTGAACTGAACCATCAGCATAGAAAGCGAATGGTATGTTAGCATTCAAGGATTTGAGTATAAGAGGAGGGAGGTTCTACTACTGCAGTTGTACAGGGTCTTGGTGAGACCACACCTGGAGTATTGCGTACAGTTTTGGTCTCCAAATCTGAGGAAGGACATTCTTGCCATAGAGGGAGTGCAGAGAAGGTTCACCAGACTGATTCCTGGGATGTGAGGACTTTCATATGAAGAAAGACTGGATAGACTCAGCTTGTACTTGCTAGAATTTAGAAGACTGAGGGGGGATCTTATAGAAACTTACAAAATTCTTAAGGGGTTGGACAGGCTAGATGTAGGAAGATTGTTCACGGTTAGGGAAGTCCAGAACAAGGGGTCACAGTTTAAGGATAAGAGGGAAATCTTTTAGGTCCGAGCTCCTCCATTTTCCCCGTGGTCGGGACCTCAACCCTCTGCAGCCTTTGACTGGCTTTACCTTGCACTAAACACTATTCCCTTATCATGTGTCGGTACATTGTAAATGGCATGATTGTAATCATGTATTGTCTTTCCGCTGACTGGTTAGCACACAACTAAAGCTTTTCACTGTACCTCGGTACACAAGACAATAAACTAAACTCTCAACTATTAATCTTTCCTTACCTTACCTCTCACCTTAAACCGGTGTCTTGTTGTTTTTGATTCGATACTTACTGTGTTTTTTCTCCGTGTGTGGTTTTGCAATGAATACTTTTGCAAGTTATTTGCAAATATGTGCCTGATATCTGATCGCATCAGGATCCCAAACTGAAATGTAATCTATCCACGTTCAGAAGTTCATAGGTGATAGGAGCAGTGTTAGACCATTCGCCCCTTCAAGTCTACTCCACCATTCTATCATGGCTGATCTGTCTCTCCCTCCTAAGCCCATTCTCCTGCCTTCTCCCCATAATCCCCGACACATGTACTGATCAAGAATCTATCTATCTCTGCTTTAAAAATATCAATTGACTTGGCCTCCACAGCCTTCTGTGACAATGAATTCCACAGATTTACCACCCTGTGACTAAAGAAGTTCCTCCTCATCTCCTTCCAAAAGGGATGTCCTTTAATTCTGAGGCTGTGACCTCTGGCCCTAGACTCTCCCACTAGTGGAAACATCTTCTCCACATCCACTCTATCCATGTCTTTCACTATTCGCAAGTTTCTGTTGACGGCCATGTGCCTGTGCCTGCTGGAGTTTAGAAGATGGTCTCCAATGAGGTAGACAGTGGCTCAGATCCGCTCTTTAGTTGTTGAAAGGATGGTTCAGTTGCCTAATAACAGGTGGGAAGAAACTGTCCCTGATTCTGGCAGTCCATGATTTCGGTGAAACAGTTGCTGAATCTGTGTTTGGTCTTGCTGATGTACAGGATGTTGTGTGTTTTTTAAAATTTTCACAGCTCCTCAGTTACTGAACCAATTGACACTTTAGATTAGAGATACAGCGCGGATACTGACCTTTCGGCCCCTGCCGACCAGCGATCACCTCACACCAGCACTATCCTACACATGAGGAACAATTTACAACTGTTTACCAAGCCAATTAACCTACAAAACCTGCACGTCTTTGGTGTGTGGGAGGAAACCGAAGCTCCCGGAGAAAACCCACAGTCACAGGGAGAACGTACAAACTCCGTAAAGACAGCACCCATAGTCAGGATCCAACCCGGGTCTCTGGCGATGTGAGGCAGCAACTCTACCGCTGCGCCACCGTGTCGCCCTCAA
This sequence comes from Leucoraja erinaceus, assembly GCF_028641065.1. Classification (NCBI taxonomy): domain Eukaryota; kingdom Metazoa; phylum Chordata; class Chondrichthyes; order Rajiformes; family Rajidae; genus Leucoraja; species Leucoraja erinaceus. The sequence goes on along the minus strand of NC_073381.1, from coordinate 2,550,524 downwards.
GCCCAGCAGATATCGCACAAAGAGTGCCCCGGCCACAAACAACCCGCATTGGACGGTCACGGTGGCGCAGCGGTAGAGTTGCTGCCTTACAGCGAATGCAGCGCCAGAGACCCGGGTTCCATCCCGACCACAGGTGCTGACTGTACAGAGTTTGTACGTTCTCCCCATGAGTTTTCTCCAAGATCTTCGGTTTCCTCCCACACTCCAAAGACGTACAGGTTTGCAGGTTAATTGGCTTGGTAAATGTAAAAATTGTCCCCAGTGTGTGTAGGATAGTGCGGGGATCGCTGGACGGCGCGGACCCGGCGGGGGGCTGAAGGGCCTGTTTCTGCGCTGTATCTCTAAACTAAACTAATCAATTAGTACAAACAGTGCTGGAGTTACTCAGCGGGTCAGGCAGCAGGTCTGGGGAAATGCGAGTACATGGTCCAACCGAACGAACATGACCCGTTCACTGACCCACTGAGTTGCTCCAGCACTTTGTGCCTTATTGTGTAAACCAGCATCTGTCTTTCCTCGTTAATTATTATCACGAGCACCCAGTTATAGTGAAGAGCACACTATCCAATCAATACCGTACATGAAAGGAATATAGCCATGTACAAGTACAACAGGTAGAGAGCAAACTCCGTAAAGTTCGCCGACGACACCACTGTTGTGGGACGAATTACAGATGGTGACGAGTCAGAGTACCAAAGTGTGATCGACCGATTGACCAAATGGTGCCAGCACAATAACCTGGCCCTCAACACCAGCAAAACCAAGGAAATGATTGTGGACTTTGGAAGGGGAAGGATGAGAACCCACAACGGGTTTATATCAACGGGACGATGGTGGAAAGGGTCAAGAACTTCAAATTCCTGGGCGTGCATATTTCCGAAGATCTTTCCTGGTCCCAGCACACTGATGCAGTTATAAAGAAAGCACATCAGAGCCTCTACTTTCTGAGAAGATTAAGGAGATTCGGTTTGTCGAGGAGGATTCTCTCGAACTTCTACAGGTGCACAGTTGTGAGCATGCTGACCGGTTGCATCGTGGCTTGGTTCGACAACTTGAACGTCCAGGAGTGGAAAAGACTGCAAAATGTTGTGACCACTGCCCAGTCCATCACCGGCTCTGACCTCCCCACCATCGAAGGGATCTATCGAAGTCGCTGCCTCAAAAAAGCAGCCAACGTCATCAAAGACCCACACCATCCTGGCCACACACTTATTTCACCATTGACATCGGAAAGAAGGTACAGGAGCCTGGAAACTGTAACATCCAGGTTCAGGAATAGCTACTTCCCTACAACCATCAGGCTATTAAACACAACAACAAATAAGCTCTGAACTACTACAGACTATTATTATTATTGCACTATATTTGTTTATTTATTGAGCATGTGTGCATCTATATATATACACACGGAATTGTTTTTCTCCCGTTATGTACTATGTTTACATATTCTAATGTGCTGCAGCAAGTAAGAATGTCATTGTCCTATTTCAAGTCAAGTCACTTTTATTTCTATAGCACATTCAAAAAACAACTCTCGTTGGCAAAAGTGCTTTACATTGGAGGAGGTACTAACGTTATACAACAGTGGTTCATTGATTAAGAACATACATAAATAATCTGGGACAATTGACAATAAAACACTCTTGACTCTTGAAAAATACCAGATCGCAGAATATTATTCTCAGCACTGTAGCGCAGCGGTTCCAGAGAAAATGTCCAATGTCCGCCATGAAGTTGGAAGATCAGGACAACACCATATCTTCTGGAAGGACCAACCAGAAGTCTGATAAGGGGAAGAAACTGCTCCTGAGTCTGGTGGTACACGCTTTCAAACTTCTGTGTCTTCTGCCTGATGGGAGCAGGAAGAAGGCGGAATGACCGGGGTGGAAAAGGTTCTTGATTATATTTGCTGCTTTTTCAAGGCAGTGTGAAGTGTGGATGGAGTCAATGGTGGGGAGTGGGGTCTGAGTGATGAGCTGGGCTACATCCACAACTCTCTCCAGTTTCCTGTGGGTTTGAGCAGAGCTGTTTCAAAGAACAACCAGTGATGCAACCCAACAGCATGCTTTCTAGAGTAGACATTTGCAAGAGTCATTGGAGAAATGTGAAGTTTCCTCAATCTCCTGCATGTGCATTTTTGGCCATCACATCAATGTCAGATCGTTGGTTATCTTTACACCGAGCAATCTGAAGCTCTCAATCATGTCCACTTCCTCACCCAATCTAATCAAGAATATATCAATGTCACCCTTAAAAATATCCAGTGACTTAGCCTTGAACTCCTTCTACGGCAATTAATTCCACAGATTTACCACCCTCTGACTAAAGAAATTCCTCCTCATCTCCTTCCTAAAGGAATGTCCTTTAAATCTGAGGCTGTGGTCTCTGGCCCTAGACTCTCCCATTAGTGTAAACACCCTCTCCACATCCACTGCTTTCACCATTCGGTAAGTTTCAATGAGGACCCCCCCTCATCCTTCTAAACTCCAGCGAGTACAGGCCCAGTGCCGTCAAACGCTCATCATATGTTGACCGACATTCCTGGGATCATTCTTGTAAAGCTCCTCTGGACCCTCTCCTGAGCCAGCACATCCTACCTCAGATATGGGGCCCAAAATTGCTCACAATACTCGAAATACATCCTGGCTACATCCACAACACATTTACATCCGTGTTTTTGTATTCTAGCCCTTGAAATAAATGCTAGCATGGTGTTTGCCTTCCTTACTGCCGAGTAAGGGATTGTAAAAGGGAGTATAGTAGGGGGCTGAGAAGGCATCCTTGCAGGGCACTTGCAGTGTTGGGAATTTATCGTGGAGGAAGCGTTGTCACTGATCCTCTCCACACTCACATCAGGCAAGAGGTACAGAAGTACATCTCCAGATTCTGGGACAGGTTCTTCCCAGCTGTTATCAGGTAACTAAACCATCCTACCAACAACAAGATAGCGGTCCTGAGCTACTATTTACCTCATTGGAGACCCTCGGACTATCGGTAAGCAGACTATACTGGACTTTATCTGGCTCTAAACGTGATTTCCTTGATCATGTATCTGTACACTGTGGACGGCTAGAACATGATTATGTATAGTCTTGCCGCTGACTGGATAGCACACAACTCCATACACATGACAATAATAAACTAGGAATAGGAATACTTTATTGTCACGTGTGACTGGGCACAGGGAGATTCTTTGCTGGCATACACAACGTATACAAATAGCAGCCACCTACGGTGATGACAAGGTTACAAAGCAAGCCGGCTCCCCCTTTTGTCCTCCTCACCCCAACCGTTCCCCCACGCCGGGTTCCCAGTTGTTAATTTGTGGAATTCTCTGCCACAGAAGGCAGTGGAGGCAGTGGAGGCCAATTCACTCGATTAATTTAAAAGAGAGTCAAGATCGAGCTCTTGGGGCAAGTGGAATCAAGGGGTATGGGGAGGCACGCACAAGTTACTGATTGTGGAAGATCAGCCATGATCACAATGAATGGCGGTGCTGGCTAGAAGGGCTGAATGGCCTCCTCCTGCACCTATTTTCTATGTTCCTGTTATCCTTTGTCTCCCCCCATTGTACATTGTTCTCCCGCCCCCCCCACCCCACAGCGGTCCCCGGGTCCTCCATTGTTCTTCCCTCCCCCATCAAGGTGGGCCTCCATGCTCTCATCTACTGTCGCCCAAAGGACCGCCCCGCGAGGGATTGCAGCTGCTGCGAGGCTTCACCGCCGCCGAGGGCCCATCGTCACCAGGCTTCACCGCTGCCGACGCCCCATTTACGCTTCCGCGGTGCTGACCCGGGGCTCCAGCCGCCGGCACCATTGGCCGCTTCGCCCAACCCGGGCTTCTACCCACGAGGCCCCGGCCGGGCCCCGACCCAGGCTTCCACGTGGCGATCGAGACAGCGGCGCCTCGATAAAGGCCTCCGGCCGCGTTCCCTGCCACAGCCGCGGCCCGACCGTCGGGAAGCCTTCTGGCCACGCGGCCTGTCGGGAAACTAAACTATCATTAATTGTGGTGACATCAATCAAGCAGCCCCTGCATTTCCCCACCACCAAGCTACCCCAACCTCAGGAAGACTCACAGAAGATGGACACAAAATGCTGGAGTAACTCAGTGGGTCAGGCAGTATCTCAGGAGAAAAGGAGTAGGTGGCTTTCCAGGTCGTAACCATGTAGTTTAGTTTAATTTAGAGATACTGCGCAGAAACAGACCCATCCGCACACCTAGTCGACACAGACACAGACACAGACACAGACACAGACACAGACACAGACACAGACACAGACACAGACAGACACACACAGACACACACAGACACACACACACACAGACACACACACACACACACACACACACACACACACACACATAGGGACAAGTTACAATCTTTACCAAAGCCAATTAACCTGCAAACCTATGTCTTTGGGATGTGGGAGGAAATCGGAGCACCCTGGAAAACCCACGCGGGCACGTGGAGTACATACAAACTCCGCACAGACAGCACCTGTAGTCGGGATCGAACCCGCGAGTCTGGCATCGTGAGGCTTCGTGCCACTTTCTTCAGACTCTCGTGGAGGGTCTGCAGGTTCCCCATCAGCCACCTCAAGCTGTACAAGACCAGACTCGGAGGTCAAGAAGATGGTAACAAATCAATAGAGCCATCTGCTGGCATAGATTCACCAATAAGCTTCGGATCAGCCACACTTCTGCTCCCACAATACTTTTCCTGCATATATCCACACAATACCTTTACATTCTCTTTGGTGTTTGCTGTAAGTTTTTCTCCTGCTATCTCTTTTCCACTTTTACTTATTTATTTACCTAATCTCTGAAGCCACACTTTTAGTACAAGGAACTTCAGTGTAGTTTAGAGATACAGCGTGGAAACAGGCCATCAGCCCACCGAGTCCACGCTGACCAGCGATCCACTAAAAGCCCTGTCCCACCAGACGAGTTCATTCCAAGAGTTCTCCCGAGTTTGCCCCGAGTCGAACTCGGAGATTTACGGTAATGGCCACTCATCGGTTCTTGGGGCTCTTGTGGACATTTTCAACATGTTGAAAAATCTTCACGAATCTTCCCGTGCTTATCTGCCATTAGCGAGTCTTCCAGAGTACCTGCCGTTAGCTATACGAGTCGCTAAGAAACGTCCCGGAGCTCCGATGTACCCGCTACGTTCATTCTCCGTGCTTACCACGAGTTTGATTTTTTTTAAACTCGGGAGAGCTCTTGGAATGAACTCGTACCGTGGGACAGGGCTTTAACACTATCCTATCACACACACTAGGGACAATTTACAATCAGGATGGAACCCTGGTCTCTGGCGCTGTAAAGCAGCGACTCTACCACTGCGCCACCATGCTGCCCAAAAACTTTCATGAATCTACAGGTCAAATTTTCCCCGAAGCTCCCAATTTTAGACTTATCATGTGTCGATAGATACAAAGTGCTGGAGTAACTCAGCGGGTCAGCCAGCGTCTCTGGAGAAAAGGAATAGGTGGCGTTTCGGATCAAAATCCTTCTTCAGACTGAGAGTCAGGGGAAAGGGAAACAAGAGATATTGACGGTGATATAGAGACATAGAGGCGCAGGCAAGCACCGCAAAAACGCACGTGGCTGTGGTAGCCTGGAGTCTGGGCTAAAACGTGGTTGCAGAACTGCAGAGCAGGAGGAATCACAGAGTGGGAACAGCGAGAGAGAGTGTTGCTGAACTCTCGTAGGAGAGATCAGTCAAAGTGGGCTATACCTCGAGGAGATTTCGCAGTGGAGCAGACAAAATGTGTGGGAAGGAACTGCAGATACTGATTTAAACCGAAGATAGACGCAAAAAGCGGTTCAGGCAGCACCTCTGGAGAAAAGGAATAGATGACATTTTGGATCGAGACCCAGCATGGACACAAACTAGATGCCAGAATAAACAGTTGTTTCAACAATATGCACCAAGCAAATCAAGGGGCCAAATGAAACTAAGTGCAGTCCAAGCACATTCTCCAACAGTTATGAATCCCATTGCACACACCAAGATGCGCACAGACTTCAGGCCCCGATTATTGCCGTGGAATATCATTGCATCAGTTCCTTACGGGTCTTCAGCCCTGCAGCCTTCGTCCGCTTCACCCGTGACCTTGTTCCAGCATTGAATAACAAGCAGAATGATCCTGGGAATGATTGGGTTAACATATGATGAACATTGTCATAGCGTCTTTGGGATGTGGGAGGAAACCGGAGACAAAACCCACGCGGTCACGGGGAGAACGTGCAAACTCCACCCGAGTTCAGGATTGAAGCTTGGTCTCTGGCACTGCGAGGCAGCAGCTCCATCAGCTGTACAACTGTGCCCCCAGAGTGAATGAGACATAACCAGGGACAAAAGCAAAACAAAAATCCATCCTTCCAATCCCTCTAGGAACAATCTCCCCCTCTGGGGAACGGGCTTCATTGTTCTCTTGCCGAGCCTCTGGGGTTGGGCGATCCATCAGGATCGTAAATCGCGGCAGTGGTTGCATGAAATGCAGCCTTAAACTGGTGCAGCGAGATTAATCTGTGTTAAATATAGCTATTTCCTGACACTCCATGAGGGAGGGCACGGCAAATCACTAGCCTTTAAGAGTTCAGCCGGGCTGCTGATGGAGCAGCACAAATCAGTTAGCAATTTTAAGAGAATCAGAACCCAAGCCATACCTCAGCTAAACTGTTTTTTTCTGTCTGAAGAAGGGTTTTGGCCCGAAACGTTGCCTATTTCCTTCGCTCCATAGATGCTGCCTCACCCGCTGAGTTTCTCCAGCACTTTTGTCTACCTTGTGTTTTCTTTTAGTTTAGTTTGGTGATACAGCGCGGAAACAGGCCCTTCAGCCCATCGAGTCGGCGCCGACCAGCGATTCCCGCACGCTAACGCCATCCTTCGCACACTAGGGACAATTTTACATTTATAACAGCAAGCCAATTAACCTACAGAAGTCTGAAGAAGGGTTTCGGCCCGAAACGTTGCCTATTTCCTTCGCTCCATAGATGCTGCTGCACCCGCTGAGTTTCTCCAGCATTTTTTTGTACCTTCGATTTTCCAGCATCTGCAGTTCCTTCTTAAACACTAACCTATAAACCTGTTCGTCTTTGGAGCGTGGGAGGAAATTGAAGGTCTCGGAGAAAACCCACGAAGGTCAAGGTGAGAACGTACAATCTCCGTACAGACAAGCACCAGTAGCCAGGATCGAACCCCCGTCTCTGGCGCCATAAGGCAGCAACTCTACCGCTGCGCCACCTTGCCGCTCTGAATCTGAATGTATTTATTTGCAATGCTGATCAGGACCTTTTCCTTCAGTGTCAATACACCAATAACTTTCAGTCAAAGTCAATTCTGATTTAGCAAGTTCCAGTAAATAGCCATGTTGCCACCGATGACCATGCTCTTAAGAAAAGAAGTTTCGCTCAGTGGAAGACTCCCGCTCGGCCTCCGTGCCATCCCTATACATGTAATTTATACCACTGAACTCACCATTGTTAGTCCAGTCATTTATTCTCAGGCTGCGCGTTTGTCGGCGGTTTCTGCCACGAGACTCCAGCCTTCACCTTGTCACCTCTTTATTTTCACTCAATAAATCTCACAGTCTCTGCTGTGTTTTTCTAAAGCCATGGGACTGACGGTTAATGCAGCCCATTCATTCCATGCACTGGGTCTCCTCAGAAAAGCTGTTTCCAGAGTTTTGCTTGCTTGTTATCACTTGTGACTAGACTTTAGAGATACAGCGTGGAAACAGGCCCTTTGGCCCAACGAGTCTGCGCCGACCAGTGGTCCCCCAGTACACTCGCCTTGTCCAGCAGCCCTGAACTACTACCTACCTCTTTGGAGACCCTCGGACTATCTTTGATCGGACTTGACTGGCTTTATCTTGCAGTAAACATTGTTCCTTTATCATGTATATATACAGTGCATTGAGAAAGTATTCAGACCCCTTCACTTTTTCCACATTTAGTTACGTTACAGCCTTATTTTAAAATGGATTAAATTCATTTTTTTTTATCAGCAATCTACACACAATAGCCCACAATAAAAAAGTGAAAACAGGCATTTAGAAATGTTTGCAAAATAATTAAAAATAAATGACTGTAATACCACATTTACATAAGTATTCAGACCCTTTACTCAGTACTTTATTGAGGCACCTTTGACAGTGATTACAGCCTCATGTCTTCTTGGGTATGACGCTACAAGCTTGGCACACCTGTATTTGGGGAATTTCTCCCATTCTTCTCTGCAGATGCTCTCAAGCTCTGTCAGGTTGGATGGGGAGCGTTGATGCACAGCTATATTCAGGTCCCTCCAGAGATATTCGATCGGGTTCAAGTCCGGGCTCTAGCGGGGCCACTTAAGGACATTCACAGACTTGTCACAAAGCCACTCCTGCGTTGTCTTGGCTGTGAGCTTTGGGTCGTTGTCCTGTTGGAAGGTGAACCTCTGCCCCAGTCTGAGGTCCTGAATGCTCTAGAGCAGGTTTTCATCAAGGATCTCTCTGTACTTTGCTCCGCTCATCTTTCCCTCGACCCTGACTAGTCTCCCAGTTCCTGCCACTGAAAAACATCCCCACAGCATGATGCTGCCACCACCATGCTTCACCGTAGGTATGGTATTGGCCAGGTGATGAGCGGTGCCTGGTTTCCTCCAGACGTGACACTTGGCATTCAGGCCAAAGAGTTCAATCTTGGTTTCATCAGACAGGAGAATCTTGTTTAGGTGTCTTTTGGTAAACTCCAAGCGGGCTGTCATGTGCCTTTTACTGAGGAGTGGCTTCTGTCTGGCCACTCTACCATAAAGGCCTGATTGGTGGAGGGCTGCAGATATAGTTGTCCTTCTGGAAGTTTCTCCCATCTCCACAGAGGAACTCTGGAGTTCTGTCAGAGTGACCATCGGGTTCTTGGTCACCTCCCTGACCAAGGCCCTTCTCCCCTGATTGCTCAGTTTGGCCGGGTGGCCAGCTCTATGAAGAGTCCTGATGGTTTCAAAGTTCTTCTATTTAAGAATGACGGGGGCCACTGTGCTCTTCGGGACCTGCAATGCTGCAGAACTTGTTTTATACCCTTCCCCAGATCTGTGTCTCAACACAATCCTGTCTCGGAGGTCTACAGACAATCCCTTCGTCTTCATGGCTTGGTTTTTGCTCTGACATGCACAGTCAACTGTGGGACCTTATATAGACAGGTGCGTGCCTTTCCAAATCATGTACAATCAATTTAATTTACCACTTGTGGACTCCAATCAAGTTGTAGAAACATCTCAAGGATAATCAATGGAAACAGGATGCACCAAAGCTCAATTTTGACTGTCATAGCAAAGGGTCTGAATACTTATGTAAATGTGATATTTCAGTTATTTCTTTTTAATTACTTTGCAAAAAATTTCTAAACACCTGTTTTCGCTTTTATATTATGAGGTATTGTGTGTAGTTTGATGATTAAAAAAATGACTGTAATCAATTTTAGAATAAGGCTGTAATGTACCAAAATATGGAAAAAGTGAAGGGGTCTGAATACTTTCTCAATGCACTGTATGCTGTGAATGACTCGATTGCAATCCATCAGCTGGATTGAGCATTAAGACTTTACTTCAGACTTTAGAGATACAGCGCAGAAACAGGTCCTTCATCCCACCAAGCCCGCGCCGACCAGCGATCACCCCACACACTAGCACTATCCTACACAAGGGGGACAATTTATAATTTACAGTTAACCTACAAACCTGTACGTCTTTGGAGTGTGGGTGGAAACTAGAGCACCCGGAGGAAACTGATATACGGATACAGGGGGAACTTGCAAACTCCGTATGGACGGCACCCGTGGTCAGGATGGAACCCGGGTCTCTGGAGCTGTGAGGCAGCAACTCTACCGCTGCGCCACCATGTTGTGAGAGGTCTAGTTAGCTCCTCTACTTCTAACGACGTCCTCGCAAATCTTCTCTGCTCTCTTTACAGCTTAAATTTTTTGTTTTGAATACAATGCAAAGCCCAGCTCGAATTGGAGGAACAGCAGCTCATATTTTGCTTGGGTAGTTTACACCTCAGCGGTATGAACATTAACTTCTCTAACTTCAGATAGCCCTAACTTTCTCTCTCCATCCCCTCCCCCATCCCAGTTCTCCCACTAGTCTTACTGTCTCCGCCTACATTCTATCTTTGTGTGCCCTCACTCCCCTGACATCAGTCTGAAGAAGGGTCTCGACCCAAAACGTCGCCCATTCCTTCCCTCCATAGATGCTGCCTCACCAGCTGAGTTACTCCAGCATTTTGTATCTACCTTCAGTAAAATCATACTCTACTTAAGCACAATCATATCCAAAGGACTGTAGTGCAAGAACAGTAGATTACACTGAGGCAGTGCACAAAATATGGTTACGTTTCAAGAGAGTTAGATTTAGCTCTTAGGGCTAAAGGAATCAAGGGATATGGGGAAAAAGCCAAACAGGGTACTGATTTTGGATGATCAGCCATGATCATATTGAATGGCGGTGCTGGCTCGAAGGGCCGAATGGCCTACTCCTGCACCTATTTCCTATGTCTATGTTTCTATGCAGCAAGTTTTAGAAAGGAGGTGAGGAGGAACTTCTTTAGTCAGAGGGTAGTTAATCTGTGGAAGTCATTGCCATAGAGGGCTGTGGAGGCCAAGTCAGTGGATATTTTTAAGGCAGAAATAGACAAATTCTTGATTAGAACTGGTGTCAAGGGTTATGGAGAAGGCAGGAAAATGGGAGGCAGAGATCAGCCATGATAGAATGTGTAAGAAGGAACTGCAGATGCTGGTTTAAACCGAAGATAGACACAACAAGCTGGAATAACTCAGCGGGACAGGCAGCATTTCTGGAGAGATGGAATGGGTGACGTTTCTGGTCGAGACCCTTCTTTAGTGTCTATCTAGCCATGATTGAATGGTGCAGTAGACTCGATGGGCCAAATGGCCCAATTCTACTCATGTGACCTTGTATTCCAACCAGACTCAAAACGTCACCTATCCGTGTTCTCCAGAGCTACTGCCTGACCTGCTGAGTTACTCCAGCACGCTGTGTCTATCGTCTGCAGTTTTTTTGTGTCAAGATTGTTCAGATTATTGGCTATTAATACCCCTCACATTTGTATTTCATTTATCTTTGCGTTGTGCAGTAGTATAATTGTGCAGTGGATTTGTTGAGTTTAACATGAGCAGGAAATAGAAGCTGGAGAGGTTCAGCTCGAATGCTTGAGCTTGTTAAAACACTCAGGATCCTGGCTCCAGCTGCAGAAAATGATGCGGACACCGGCTTTAAACTCCCACCAGCCTCACGCTGGGGACCCACTACACTCCAGTCCCTGCACTGGCCCCTCATGCACCAACGAATGAGCCCGATGTTGAACCATCAGCAATTTCATACATTCAAAGTACATAAATGATAGGAGCAGAATTAGGCAATAGACAATAGGTGCAGGAGTAGGCCATTTGGCCCTTCGAGCCAGCACCACCATTCAATGTGATCATGGCTGATCATCCCCAATCAGTACCCCGGTTCCTGCAGTCTCCCCATATCCCCTGACTCCGCTATCTTTAAGAGCCCTATCTAGCTCTTTCTTTGAAATATCCATTGACTTGGCCTCCACAGCCTTCTGTGGCAATGAATTCCACAGATTCACCTACCTCTGACTAAAGATTCCTCCTCATCTCCTTCCTAAAGGAACGTCCTTTAATTCTGGTCCTCGACTCTCCCACTAGTGGAAACATCCTCTCCACATCCACTCTATCCAGGCCTTCTAAACAAGATTCCTTGATTTCTATTGCACTATTATTTTCTATTCATTCCCTTTTTTTTTCCAACAATATAAACCAAACTTATTTTCTGTTGTTTATTTTGGGTTTTACTGAGTACTATGCTAACATATCCGTTGGACCGCTGCAAGTAAGAATCTCCTTGTTCCATTTCGGGACATATGACAATAAAACACTCTTGAGGTGATGGTTTCAATTCATAATTTGATCTGACAATAAAGGATAACCGCGCAGGAAGCAATATTTTGCTCTATAAATATAATTAATGTTTGCAACGCCAAAGGTTATTCATATTGCAAAATATATTTAAACATTTGAAAAATTATGCATCAGGAGAACTTTATACATAGAGCACTACTGCGGAGGAACAGGCCCTTCGGCTCACAAAGTCTGTGCCGAACCATGCTGTCTGGTTAAACTAATCTCTTCTGCCGGCACTTAATCTCCATTCCCTGCATATCCATGTTACTATCTAAAAAACCTCTTTAATGTCACTATTGTATCTGCCTCTACAATCAGCTATTCCAGGCAGCCACCACTCTCTGGGTAAATAAACATGCCCTTCACATTTTGCCTCTCTCACCTTAAAGCTATGCCTTCTATTTTTGACATTTCCAACCTGGGAAGAAAAAAATATTCTGACCATCTGCCTCTCCTAATTTTATATATTTCAAATAGGTTCAGCCTCCGAGGCTCCAGAGTAACAATCAAGGGTTGCCCAAACTTCCATTCTTTCTTGCTTCTAATTCTCTCCCCCTCCCCACCTCACACTCCACACCCACCAACCCCCCCCCCCCCCCCCCCCCCCCCCCCCCCCCCCCCTCCCACCCACCCCCCCACCACTACACATAATTAGTCTGAAGAAAGGTCCCAACCAAAAACATCACCTGTCCATTTTCTCCAAAGATGCTGCCTGACCCGCTGAGGTATTACAGTATTTTGGTACTATCCCCGTAAATAATACCCGCTAATCAGGCAGCTTTCTGAAGAAGGGCCTCGATCTGAAACGTCACCCATTCCTCCGCTCTAGAGATGCTGTCTGTCCCGCTGAGTTACTCCAGCTTTTTGTGTCTATCTTCAGTATTGTAGTAAACCTACTCTTCACTCCTCTGCCAAGCCTCCACATCCGTCTAATAATGGGGCGACCAGAACTCCATGTAATACTCCAAATGCAGCCTAATCAAAGTCCTATAAAACTGCAACATGACTTCCTGACTCTTATACTCAATGCCTTGTCTGTAGGGTGTTTCTTGCATTCACGTTATTCCCTTATCCTGTATCTGTACAGTGTGAATGGCCCGATTGTAATCATGTATTGTCTTTCTGCTGGCTGGTTAGCACGCAACAAAAGCTTTTCACTGTACCTCGGTACACGTGACAATAAACTAAACTCAAACTGTGTGATGAGGGCAAGCATACCATACTCGTTGTTTACGACTTGTCTTGTCACTATTGAAGAGTTGTCGACTTGGACCTCGCTGTCGTTCTGTTAATTCGCGCTGTTAATTCTGTTTACAATGCTGTTACGGGTCTTGCCAATAACTCCATGTTGACTGCAAAACCGCACAATTCTCAACAGTGCTTCTACTTGAATTGCTCCTCCGATTTCCCCCTCACGCCCTTATTTTCTCTCCATCTCTCCTGCGTGACCAATGGGAAACATTTTCACACAGAGGGTGGTAGGTATATGGAAGAAGGCTCATCAGCGTCTCTTCTTCCTGAGGAGACTGAAGAAGGTCCATCTGTCTCCTCAGATCCTGGTGAACTTCTACCGCTGCACCATCGAGAGCATCCTTACCAACTGCATCACAGTATGGCATGGCAACTGCTCTGTCTCCGACCGGAAGGCATTGCAGAGGGTGGTGAAAATTGCCCAACGCATCACCGGTTCCACGCTCCCCTCCATTGAGTCTGTCCAAAGCAAGCGCTGTCTGCGGAGGGCGCTCAGCATCGCCAAGGACTGCTCTCACCCCAACCATGGACTGTTTACCCTCCTACCATCCGGGAGGCGCTACAGGTCTCTCCGTTGCCGAACCAGCAGGTCGAGGAACAGCTTCTTTCCGGCGGCTGTCACTCTACTCAACAACGTACCTCGGTGACTGCCAATCACCACCCCCCCCCCCCCCCCACCCGGACACTTATTATTTTTTTTTTCAAATCGTTTGCTATGTCGCTCTTCAAGGGAGATGCTAAATGCATTTCGTTGTCTCTGTACTGTACACTGACAATGACAATTAAAATGAATCTGAATCTGAACGAGCTGCCAGAGGAGGTAGTTGAGGCAGCTATTACAACAACATTTAAAATACATTTAGACGGGCACATGGTTGGGAGAAGTGTAAAGGGATTGGGCCTAACATGGGCAGGCGGGACTAGTGTAGATAGGGCGTCTTGGTCAGCATGGGCAAGTTGGGCCAAAGGGCCTGTTTCTGTGTTGTATGTGACTATACTTTCACTGCAGCTGGGTATGTAACACTAAAGTACCATTCTATCCATTAAACAAGTTGTCCTACAACTTTAGGCTGTGCACGCCACACGCTAGAATAAGAAGAAAATAACAATCAAGGGCATATTTTACCCCAGCCTGAACCAGGTGTGCCAAGTTGAAATAAAGAAGGGTCCCGACACAAAACGTCACAGACCGTGTTCTCCTGAGATGCTGCCTAACCTGCTGAATAACTCCAGCACTGTGTGTCCTTTTGCGCTGGGTTAAACACTGGTTCAGGACTGAATTGCTACCCAGCCACAGAGCCAAGTAAGGGCCTTCCGCTCCTTCCACCTCAATAGCTCCCTCAATTGCATAAAAAGCAGGTATATTTTTGGGCGGCACGGTGGCGCAGCGGTAGAGCTACTGCCTTACAGCGACAGAGACCCGGGTTCGGTCCTGACTATCGGTGCTGTCTGTACACAGTTTGTACTTTCTCCCCGTGACCTGCGTGGGTTTTCTCCGAGATCTTTGGTTTCCTCCCACACTCCAAAGAGGTTTGTAGGTTAATTGGCTTGGTATAAATGTAAAATTGTTCCTGGTGCGTGTAGGGCAGTATTGGTGTGTGGAGATCGCTGGTCGGTGCGGACTCAGTGGGCTGAAAGGCCTCTTTCCGCACTGTACCTCTAAAGTAAACTAAATATTGTACTGTGGTAGCTGCACATGCTCGCGTAATTTGGTTGCATCTACTTCGGAATCCCGTTAATAAATGAGATAATCCATTACAAAACTTCCTAATTTAATGTCCTGCCTTCACAAAATGGAAATACTATCCGATCCATTAATGCTTTCTCAGAGTTTTGCCTTAAAACAACTAATGCTGTCACTATGGAGAGGAACAATCATCCAGTACTCTGTTTAAATCACTCAGTAGAAGAGGATCCGCTATGTTTAGGTTTAGAATTATCAAAGGTAGTTGAGACAGGTAATGTCATAATATTTAAGAGACATTTAGACAGGTACATGGATAGGACAGATTTAGAGGGTAACGGCCCAAGCGCGGTCATGTGGGTTTAGTTGTAGATGGGACATGTTGGCCGGCATGGGCAAGTTGGACCGAAGGGCCTGGTTCCATAATGAATAACTCTATATCCCCGTGTACAACTGTTATCGAATGTCATAAATACATGCAGAAATCTGAATAATACCATCCTACCAACAACTAGAGAGCAGTCCTGATCTACTATCTACCTCATTGGAGTCCCTTGGACTATATTTGATCGGACTTTACCTTGCATTAAACGTTATTCCCTTTCCCATGTCTCTAAAAACTGTAAATGGCTGGATTGTAATCATGTATTGTCTTTCCGCTGACTGGAAAGCACGCAACAAAAGCTTTTCTCTGTACCTCGGTTCTGTTGACAATAAACTAAACTCAACTACTAAAAGCTTTCCAGCAGGCCTCGCAGCTAAAGAGCCCAAACCTCAGTACACACTTGAATTTCAAAAAAATGTGTCCAGCTCTTACAAGTGGTAGACACAAGCAACTGCAGATGCTGGAAACTTGAGCAAAACACAAAGTCAGGCATCATCTCAGGAAGGAATGGACAGTCAACGTTTCGGGTCGGGACCCTTCTTCGGACATTTAGTTCAGTTTAGAGATACAACTTGGAAACAAGCCCTTCGACCAACCGAGTCTATGCCGACCAGCAATCCCCATACACTAGCATTATCCTACTCACTAGGGACCATTTCCAATTAAGACTGAGGTGAGAAAAAAAACGTTTTCACCCAGAGAGTTGTGAATTTATGGAATTCCCTGCCACAGAGGGCAGTGGAGGCCAAATCACTGGATGGATTTAAGAGAGAGTTAGATAGAGCTCTAGGGGCTAGTGGAATCAAGGGATATGGGGAGAAGGCAGGTACGGGTAATTGATAGGGGACGATCAGCCATGATCACATTGAATGGCGGTGCTGGCTCGAAGGGCCGAATGGCCTCCTCCTCCTGCACCTATTGTCTATGTTTCTATGACTGCTGCGTCGCCGTGCCACCATTGAAGGTGGCGTTTCTGATGAAGGATTCCGAACCGAAACCTTGTCCACCAGACGCTGTCTGACCTGCTGAGTTACTCCAGCACTTTGTGTTTTCAAGTGACGTTGCCCAAGTGCTAAAGATGGTGACGTAGATTTGGAGGGACATTTGGATAAACTACTGATCTGGACAAAGGAGAAATGCTGCACACAAAAATAAGGGAATGCTTGGGGAATGGTATTCAATGAAGAAAACCGCTGCATCGCAGAGGAGAAAACTTGAAGGTGCAGGAAGAAGGGTTCTCAACCAAAACCATCTATCCATGTTCCAGACGAGATGCTGCCTGACCCGCTGAGATACTCCAGCACTCTGTGAAACGTCACCGTTCCATTTTCTTCACAGATGCTGTCCTGACCCGCTGAGTTACTCTAGCACTCTGTGAAACGTCACCTATCCATGTTCTCCACAGATGCTGCCTGACCCGCTGAGTTACTCCAGCACTCTGTGAAACATCACCTATCCATGCTCTCCAGAGATGCTGCCTGACCCGCTGAGTTACTCCAGCACTCTGTGAAACGTCACCTATCCATGTTCTCCACAGATGCTGCCTGACCCACTCCAGCATTCTGTGAAACGTCACCTATCCATGTTCTCCACAGATGCTGCCTGACCCACTGAGTTACTCCAGCACTCTGTGAAACGTCACCTATCCATGTTCTCCACAGATGCTGCCTGACCCACTGTGTTACTCCAGCATTTTGTATGCTTTGTTTTGTAAACCAGCATCTGCATTTCTTTGCTTCAACATGAATAGGTGATGTTTTGGTTCTGGACCCTTCTTCTTTCCAAAGAATCAATGTTCTCCAGAGATGCTGCCAGGCCCGCTGAGTTACTCCAGCACTTTGTTTTTGTTTTTTTCTTTGTAAACCAGCCTCTGCAATTCCGTGCTTCGACATGAATAGCTGATGATCTGTGCCGGGACCCATCTTCAGACAGTGGAGATGCCACCACAGACCCCGCTGAGTTAATCCAGCACTTTGTGTGTTTTACTTTGTAAACCAGCATCTGCAATTCCTTGTATCTCCAAGACAGTAAGCAGAAGGAAGGTTTCACTGCTGACCCGCTGAGTTTCACTGAACTGATTGAAGGAGAAACTTGGCAGGCGTCGAGCTAATAGGCAGCCTTCAAAACCACCACCCTCACTGCCTCTCCCCCTCCCCTCAACGCAACTCTCCAAAAAAAAAACAGCATATCCGTTTCACCGTGTAATCCAAGCATTTCAATTAAGGGATAATTGAATAGCAGACTGTTTCTTGTGCAAGTACTGAATATAGCATTACAAGGCATCTCACACAAAAATGGGCTGAAGATACACAGATGAATCGCACATCTGCAGCTTCTGCTCCCCATCTCATTTCCCCAATTGCAGATGTTATTGATACGGAAACCTGTGGACATTAGCCCCGTTACTTTCCAGAACAAAAGCAGTACAATGACATTGTTAAAGCGGGCCAAACGTCAAGCGGGCTTGGCACAAAAAACTTTTATATTGATGTCAGGGAAATGTGACTTTCACATATTCATTCAGTACCTTGTAAATAAAATCACAAGCCAAAACTACTATTCAAATCCTGTCAATTGTTTGAAGTTTCAGGAAAATTATATTATCTCGTCCTCTAACTCACTGTCCACGACGTCAAGAGATAGATAACTCTAAACCTTAATTGAAACAATGGTCATCCCAATGTGTCTACCATTCTTCTTTCCCCTCCCTAAGTAGACCGTGCAATGCTGTTTGCTGCTTCAGTCCATTTCATATTAAATGCACAGACTTATGGAGAAACTCAAACCAATGTTTTTTTTATTATTATCCCAGGAGGGCAAAAAAAAAAAAATCACACCAAACTCCCTGTATTTCAGCTAGCAGGGGAAGCAATCTGATACTATATAGGCTGTAATTTGAGTAGGTCACTGTACACTATGATAAAATTCCCTAATCCTGAGCCAAGTTACCGAGGGGCCCTTCCTCCTCTCCCCCAACTGGCCTTTCTCATTCCTTCTGTCTCTCCTCCCTCCACTACTCCCCCCACCCCTTAGTGCCCTTACCTCCCCCGCTCTCTTCCCCCCTCCCCGCAACTTCTCTTTCATTTTCTCTCTACCTTAGAGTTTGAAAGTTGATCTGCTTTGCCTGCTCATGTTACAGTTTTTACAGCTTAGGCTAAAGCCGAGCGCCTATTGCTGTATGCATTCCTTTCTTTTTACTTGCCCTGATTACTTTCCAGGGTTATTTTACACTGGTCCAGATGAAAGTCAGTCAAACTAAGGAAACACACAGAGACTTTCTTCTAGTTTTGCAGATACAAATCCACACAAGGGCACATTGTGTTCTTAAAAAAATTAATCCAGAGCCCTTTTCACACATTTTCAATTATACGTGATATAGAAATGTTTCAGTCAGAGATTTAGATAGCTTTTGAAGTAAATATATTTACTGATAGAATTTGAAGTGAAATGGAAAAAACACAAGGCATGAACTGCGTTTTAGATTGCCTCGAACAATTTTTCTTCCTGAATGGAAGACAGCAACCAATTTTCGATCGTGCAGGCACTTTATGAAAAAGTAACTGATGTATTACATCCATCTTCTGTCTTTTCATCACAATGCCATCATCTATGGAAATGCACCGTTATAGAGTCTTGCAGCGTGGAAACAGGCCCTTCGGCCCAACCCTCCCACACCGACCAATATGTCCCATCTACACTAATCCCACCAGCCTGCGTTTGGCCCATATCCCGCTAAACCTGTCCTATCCATGTACATGTCCAAATGTTTCTTAAACGTTGCAATACTACCTGCCTCAACCACCTCCTTCCGCAGCTCATTCCATACACCATGTTACCCATCAGGTTCCTATTAAATCCTTCCCCCCCCCTCATCTTAGTCAGAGGGTGGTGAATCTGTGGAATTCATTGCCACAGAAGGCAGTGGAGGTCAAGTCAATGGGTATTTTTAAAGGCAGAGATAATTAGATTCTTGATTAGAAAGGGTCAGGGGTTATGGGGAGAAAGCAGGAGAATGGGGTTAAGAGGGAAAGATAGATCAGCAATGATTGAATGGCGGAGTAGACGATGGGTCGAATGGCCTAATTCTGATCCTAGAACATAAACTTATGAACTTATGTCCTCTGGTTCACAATTCCCCTACTCTGGCCAAGAGACTACCCGATCAATTCATCTCATGAATTTGTACACTGTTTGGACAGGATGCCTATTATAAAACTTACTGAACTCACAAACGTGACACCTTTATACAAAACAAGGGCTTAACTCCTCCCTTTTACAACAGTGAAGTGTTACCGGCAGAGCGAGGTATTCAAACCAGTCCTTCCCCAGCAACTCTTGCCTCTCCCATTTCTCTAACTTCGTAACCCTTGCTTTCCCTCTCTCTCCATCCCTCCCCGACCCGTCGAACTAGCTTCAGTCGTCTTGTTGAGTCTCATTGTCTGTAACTCATTTTCACCTAGCCCACAGCCAACGATGTTTTCTTTATCATTGTTAATTCGTTGTATATCCTTAATTCATTTGTTCTATATCTATCCATATCACCGTCTATATCTTTTGTTTCCCTTTCCCCCCCCCGACTCTCAGTCTGAAGAAGGGTCTCGGCCCGAAACGTCACCTATTCCTTTTCTCCAGAGATGCTGCCTGACCCGCTGAGTTACTCCAGGTTTTTGTGTCTATCTTCGGTTTAAACCAGCACCTGCAGTTCCTACCAACACACTCCCTCCACATAACGTTGTGTTTGTTTCTTCCTCTACAGTTCAGGCAAACATCTGTTACAGAGGAATAACTATCTCACAAAACCGCTGAGTCCCGCTGCAGCCAAAATAAACACAACAAACCAGAAAGGATCTAGACACCATCCCGCACAGGCTGCCTTTATACCCACCAGGATACAATTTCACCGTAAAACATTTTCATCAAAACGACAACCCTAAACGCTCAAGATTCACAGAAGATCGACAATTTTTATGACTTAAGATTACAACATTTCAAACATCCCTCACGAGATGGTTGTAAAACATCCAAGATGTAGAATCTTCTAGCGGAAGAACAAGACAGACTGTAATATTATCCCACAGACATTCCATCCCGTTGGTAAAGAATATCGCCAAGTTAAACAAAATAATAAATATATATAGTTTTCTAATCATGGCACAACATTCAGATGTTGTCAAGCAAGCATTCAGATACTTGTTAGTGTTGCTCAATACACAAAGGCCCCAGAAATAATATATTATGCAATATCAGCAAGAAAATCAATACAAAATTCTGCTTTAATATTATGGCAATCATTCCAAACTATATAATAATAATGTTGATTGCAGTTTATGGATTATTCATCCGCAAAGGGAAACAGACAAGGACAATAATGCTGCAAATGATTTGAGCTCTGATTTTATACATAACACATAACACGCTTCAGTCCATTTAAAACTTGGAATTCTCTAAGTAATCACTTCCAGTTTCACAAAAACAAAATTGTCTGGAAACTGTGATAAAGCATTGTTCTCAATAATAACTACAGAATAAGAGCCAGAAGCTTTGCTCCTTTGCAAATACCAAAATGCAACACTTTCAGTAGTTAAGATCATGAAGATACCTCGCACATTTTTTGCAATTTAGGGCATAATTGTCCACCGGTGGGACAATGAGTTCAAAACATTAACATCTGGATGACACTGCATACACACAAACACCTAGCTCCACACATCTGCACAGTGGCTGAAGGCAACTCTTTGTATTTTATGGGAAAAAAACACTGTGAAATCACTCAGGAACGAAGGGGTGATGGACAAAATCATTTTTTGATCAGAAAATTGTCTTCACCCAAACAATGTCCATTGGAGCAATGAAAAGAGGAAGCTAAATCAAGCGGGGGGGGGGGGGGGGGGGGGGGGGGGAAGGGGTGAGGATTTAATAGGATTGGGTACCTAGTCTATCTGAATGGCACCGTGACAATTATAATCTGCATCTGGCAAATAAAGGCAGCATCAAATACAGAATGATGCCCTTATCCTCAACTCCAGGAGCACCAGTGCATCTCCTGAACCTGCAACGATGGGGATGGTGTAAGGGGGAGGGGGGACGACGACAATATATTGTGGAGGGGGATGCAGATGCAGAAAGTGTAGTGGGAAATGCAGAGTGTGGGGGGGATGCAGAGAGCAATATTGGAGGGGGAGGAGTGCAGAAAGTGGAATATTGTTGTGGGGATGCAAAAACTGTAATATTTCTGCGGGGTGGAAGACGTGCAATAGTGAGAGGGGATGCAAAAAGTGTAATGGTGGGGATTGCAAACAGTGCCATTGTTAACGTGAGAAACCACGGCGATCAACATGAAACAAATAAATCTCAGTCCTTGCAAACACCCAGAGCCACACACACACAGACACAGACAGATGCCCCTTGTGTTCCCCGCGGATGCAAACAAACAGTCTCCGCTCCCCCCGTACCTTCATCTCCTCGTTGATCTCCCTCTTGACGGGGTGAGCCGGCTTCCTGCTCCTCTTGCTTTCAGGCGGTCTGCCCTCCTTCTCCATCTCTGCCATGGTGGGTGAGTGAGTGAGGGAGGGAGCTGCTCTCCTCCTCCTCCTCCTCCTCCCCCTCTCCCTCCTCCTCCAGCCGGGATGTGAGAGCTGGATCCCTCTCCCCTCTCCTCACTCTCCCTCCCTCCCTCCCCCTCCAGCTGCCCGGGATACGAGGGCCTGATCCCTCCTCCTCTCCCTCACCCTCTCCACTTGGGGGATGTGAGGACTGGATGGATCCCACTCCCACCACCACCACCTCCCCTTCTTCTTCTTCACCCCCTTTCTCTCCCTCCTCGTCCAGCAGGAGATGTGAGGATCTGGATGATTCCCTGTCCCTCTATCACCACCACCTCCTCCTCCTCCTCTTCTTCTTCACCTCCTGTTCTCCCCCCTAATCCAGCAGGGGATGTGAAGACTGGGTCGCTCGACCACCACCCCCTTTCTCCCCCACTCCAGCCGGGATGGGAGGGCCGGATCCCTCTTCTTCTTCTCCTCCTCCTCTCCCTTCAGCCTGATGTGATGTGACGGCTTGATCCCTCTCCCCTCGTCGTCCCTTTTCTCCTCCTCTCCCTTCTCCAGCCGGGGGTGAGGGGGGGGTTATGAGAGGGCCGGATCCCCTTCTTCTCCTCTCCCCTTCCTTCGGCCTGAGAGAGGGGAGGGGGGTGATGTGATGTGATGTGAGGGCTTGATCCCTCTCCCCTCGTCGCCGTCCCTCTTCTCCTTCTCCCTCTCCCTCCTCCTCCTCCTCGTCTCCCTGCTCCAGCCGGGGGTGAGATTATAATGAGGGCCGGATCCCACTCCCTGCTGCCGGCGGTGCCCGGGGCCGGGCTTTGTGTCTCGCTGCCCCTCCCCAGGAGGGATTCAGGGCGGGGTGGAGGCGGCGGCTGTCAGCGGAGCGGCGAGCAGGGCCGGGGAGACGGGGCTGGCGGGCGGCCGGCCGGCCATCTTCTTGCCGGGGTCGGGGACGCGGCTCGGTCTGTGTGTGTGTGTGTGTGTGTGAGAGCCGGGGCGCTGCCGGCGGCTGTCGGGGCCGAGCAGACGGCGGACAGGACAACAGGGAGGAGGAGGAGGTGGAGGCGGTGAGTGCGGGGCCCGGGGCGGGGACTGGAGCGGCGGGGAGGGGCCTGGGCCCGGGCGGGCGGGCCATCATCATCACAGTCACTTCACCACATATCACGGCCCCCATCATCATCACAGTCACTTCACCACATATCACCGTCTCTCATCATCATCATCATCATCACCCTCATCTCATCACCTCCCTCATCATCATCTCACTACACTACATATCCACCGTCCTCATCATCATCATCACCCTCGTCTCATTTCCTCTCTCCCTCATCATCATCACAGTCACATCACTACATATTCACCATCCTCATCATCATCATCCTCCCTCCCTCATCATCATCTCACTACACTACACATCACCCTCACTGCACGTCATCATCATCCCCACTCCTACACATCATCACGGAAACATCACCCTCTAGTCCGTCAACACGTCACCCCCCTCCCATCTCCTGCGCTCAGACCATCCCTCATCATTTCACAGTCACTTCACCACATATAACCGTCCTGCCTCATCATCATCATCACACCTCCATCTCTGATCACCCCCCTCGTGTTACCATCCCCTTAATCTCATCATGTCTTGTTTGAATCTTCCCTACTCTCAGTACAAGCTTATCCACGTCCCTCATGTCATCACTCTCATCATCCTCATCACCCCCCCCCCTGCCCTCCAAAGAATCCCTAACTTGTTCACAGTCACATTACTACCCATATTCACCGTCCTCATCATCATCATCACCCTCATCATCTCACATCATCATCTCACTACACTACACATCACCCTCACTCCCTCTGCATCATCATCCCCACTACACTACACGTCATCATCACTACATATCACCGTCCTTATCATCATCACTCTCATCACCTCACTTCCTCATCATTATCACCCTCACCCCCTCATCACCACCTTCCCTCATCATCATCTCACTACACAACACCATCCCTCATCATCATCATCACCCTCATTCCCAGCATTATCACCCTCACCCCCTCATCACCACCCTCCCTCATCATCATCTCACTACAAAACACCTCCCTCATCATCATCACCCTCATTCCCTCCCCCATCATCATCATTTCACACTACACATCGCCCTCACTCCCTCATCATCATCACCCTCACTCCCTCATCATCATCATCCCCACTACACTACACATCATCTCACAACACATCACCATCCTCATCATCATCACCCTCATCATCTCATCACCTCACTTCCTCATCATCATCATCCTCACTCCCTCATCATCTCCCTCCCTCATCATCTCACCATCTCCCTCTCTCATCATCATCTCACTACACTACACATCACCCTCACTCCCTCATCATCATCATCATCTCCACTACACTACACATCACCTCACAACACATCACTTTCTTCATCATCAAGTCAAGTCAAGTTTATTCGTCACATACACATACGAGATGTGCAGTGAAATGAAAAGTGGCAACGCTCGCGGACTCTGTGCAAAAAAAACAAACAAACAAACAAACTACAAACAGAATGGAACAGAATCACATATTATTTTACATATTAAATATTGTGGGCAGAAGGGAAAAGGGAAAAAAAAATCTCACATCACCTTCATCATCATCATCACCCTCATCATCTCATCACCTCCCTCCCTCATCGTCATCTCACTACACACATCACCCTCACTCCCTCATTGTAATCACCCTCACGCCCTCAAGACCATCACCTCACTGCAGTCCCTTATCACCTCACTCCCTCCCTCTTCACCATCATCATCACCTCACTACCCATCACCTCACTCCCTCATCATCACCTCACTACACTACATTCCCCACCTCATTCACTCCCTCCCCCATCAGCACCTCACCCCCTCATCATCATTTTTGAAGAAAGACATTCTTGCTATTGAGGGAGTGCGGCATAGGTTTACAAGGTTAATTCCCGGGATGCCGGGACTGTCGTATGCTGAGAGAATGGAGTGGCTTGGGTTGTATACTCTGGAGTTTAGAAGGACGAGAGGGAATCTTATTGAAACATATAAGATTATTAAGGGTTTGGACATGTTAGAGGTAGGAAATATGTTTCCGATGTTGGGGGACTCCAGAACCAGGGGCCACAGTTTAAGAATAAGCCATTTAGAACAGAGATGAGGAAACTTTTTCACACAGAGAGATGTGAGTCTGTGGAATTCTCTGCCAGTCAGGGCGTTGGAGGCAGGTTCTCTGGATACTTTCAAGAGAGCGAGAGCGCTAGATAGGGCTCTTAAAGATAGCGGAATCAGGGGATATGGGAAGAAGGCAGGAACGGGGTATTGATTGTGGATGTTCAGCAATGATCACATTGAATGACGGTGCTGGCACGAAGGGCTGAATGGCCTACTCCTGCACCTATTGTCTATTGTCTACTGTCTACCATCACCGCACTACACTACACATCACCTCACTCCCTCATCATCATCACTGCACGACATTACACTCCCCTCCCTCAGTTGGGAGGTCATGTTACAGTTGTACAAGACGTTGGTGAGACCGCATTTAGAATATTGTGTTCATTTCTGGGCACCATGTTATAGGAAAGATATTGTCAAGCTTGAAAGGGTTCAGAAAAGATTTCCAGGACTAGAGGGTTTGAGCTATAGGGAGAGGTTGAGTAGGCTGGGTCTCTATTCCATGGAGTGTAGGAGGATGAGAGGAGATCTTATAGAGGTGTACAAAATCATGAGAGGAATAGATTACAGAGATGCACAGTAGTCTTTTACCCAGAGTAGGGGAATCGTGGACCAGAGGACATAGGTTCAAGGTGAAGGGGAAAAGATTTAATAGGAATCTGAGGGCTAACCTTTTCACACAGGGGGTGGTGGGTGTATGGAACAAGCTGCCAGAGGAGGTAGTTGAGGCTGGGACTATCCCATCGTTTAAGAAACAGTTGGACAGGCACATGGATAGGACAGGTTTGGAAGGTTATGGACCAAGCGCAGGCAAGTGGGACATAGAAAATAGGTGCAGGAGGAGGCCATTCGGCGCTTCGAGCCAGCACCGCCAGTAGCTGGGACATTGTTGGCTGGTCTGGGCGAGTTGGGCCGAAGGGCTAGCTTCCACACTGCATCACTATCTCTATCATCATCATCACCGCACTACACTCCCTCATCACCATCACCTCACTCCCCCATCATCATCACCTCACCTCACCACACTCGCCTCCCTCATCACCATCACCACACTACACCTCATCTTACTACACTCCCTCATAATCATCATCACCTCCCTCCTTCCCTCATCATCATCACCTAACTACACTCCCTCACCAGCATCACCTCACTACACTACACATCACCTCCGTCCCTCATCATCGCCGCACTACACTACACTACACTCCCTCATTATACTGCATGCCACATCACACACCCACACTACAAACCCCTCCTCATTCATCCACACACCCCTCTCCTACCCCATTCCTCCCCTCCCTACCCCCCTAGATCTTCCCTCAGCTCCCACTCCTTGACCCTCACTGTTCACCCACCTCCCCTCCCCTCCCTTTTCATTCGGGTTAGGGTTACAGTGGAGCTTTTCACTGTACCTCAGTACACGTGACAAACTAAACTGAACTGATTCAGTATTTGACCCTTCTTCTTGCTGCCCCTCAGAACCACCCTCCTCACCTTCAGCCCTTACCTCGCCCCCCCCCCCCAACCTGCCTCACCACTCCCCTTCCCATCTGACCCTCGCTCCTCCCTCCCATCTGACCCTACGCCTCCATCTGACCCAACCCCATCCAATTATCCCTCTTTCCAACTCACCCCTTCTGGCACTTCAGTCCCTCACTCCTTCCTCCTTCCTCTATCCCCTCCTCCTCCCCTCCCTACCTCCATCCCTTCCCTCCATACCCCCCTCCTATTCCCTTTCTCCCTCCCCTACCCGTCTCCCATCTCCTCCCTTCACTGTCCCCCTCCCCTTTATCCCTCTCACTACCCTTCCTCCCTATTCCTCTCCGTCCCACCCTGTCTAACCTCTCCTTCTAGCTAATACCCTTTAATCCAGTCACCTTTCTGTACCCACTCCAAAGCCTCCACATCTATCCTATAATGAGGTGACCAAAACCACGCAATACGCTAAATGCAGTCTAACCAAAGTCCTATAAGGCTGGAACATGACTTCTTGACTTTCCATGACTTCCATGATCGACGAGGGCAAGCATTCCGTACGCCTGCTCTAGAAACTAGAAACATAGAAATTAGGTGCAGGAGTAGGCCATTCGGCCCTTCGAGCCTGCACCGCCATTCAATATGATCATGGCTGATCATCCAACTCAGTATCCCGTACCTGCCTTCTCTCCATACCCCCTGATCCCCTTAGCCACAAGGGCCACATCTAACTCCCTCTTAAATATAGCCAATGAACTGGCCTCAACTACCCTCTGTGGCAGAGAGTTCCAGAGATTCACCACTCTCTGCGTGAAAAAAGTTCTTCTCATCTCGGTTTTAAAGGATTTCCCCTTTATCCTTAAGCTGTGACCCCTTGTCCTGGACTTCCCTAACATCGGGAACAATCTTCCTGCATCTAGCCTGTCCAACCCCTTAAGAATTTTGTAAGTTTCTATAAGATCCCCTCTCAATCTTCTAAATTCTAGAGAGTATAAGCCAAGTCTATCCAGTCTTTCTTCATAAGACAGTCCTGACATCCCAGGAATCAGTCTGGTGAACCGTCTCTGCACTCCCTCTATGGCAATAATGTCCTTCCTCAGATTTGGAGACCAAAACTGTACGCAATACTCCAGGTGTGGTCTCACCAAGACCCTGTACAACTGCAGTAGAACCTCTCTGCTCCTATACTCAAATCCTTTTGCAATGAAAGCTAACATACCATTCGCTTTCTTTACTGCCTGCTGCACCTGCATGCCTACCTTCAATGACTGGTGTACCATGACACCCAGGTCTCGCTGCATCTGTACCCTTTCCCAATTTTAGATAATAGTCTGCTTTCCTGTTTTTGCCACCAAAAGGGATAACCGCACATTTATCCACATTATACTGCATCGGCCAAACATTTGCCCACCCACCCAGCCTATCCAAATCGCCTTGCAGTCTCCTAGCATCCTCCTCACAGCTAACACTGCCCCCCAGCTTAGTGTCATCCGCAAACGTGGAGATATTGCCTTCAATTCCCTCATCCAGATCATTAATATATATTGAAATAGCTGGGGTCCCAGTACTGAGCCTTGGGGTACCCCACTAGTCACTGCCTGCCATTGTGAAAAGGACCCGTTTACTCCTACTCTTTGCTTCCGGTTTGCCAGCCAGTTCTCTATCCACATCAATACTGAACCCCCAATGCCTTGTGCTTTAAGTTTGTATACTAATTTTTTATGTGGGACCTTGTCGAAAGCCTTCTGGAAGTCCAGATGGTCCCACATAAAAAAATAGTATACAAACTTAAAGCACAAGGCATTGGGGGTTCAGTATTGATGTGGATAGAGAACTGGCTGGCAAACAGGAAGCAAAGAGTAGGAGTAAACCGTAGGATGGGAGGGGAGGGGAAATGGAGAGAGGAAGGGGGATGAAGGATGAGGGAGGGAGAGCCCTGCCTTTAACTATATACTTTCCATTTATATTCAACCTCCCAAAGTGTAACACCACACACTTTCCACACACATCGCAGCGGCCTCTGCAGTCCGTTTGTCTTTTTGTTATTTTTTGTCCCGTTTTAATGTAGTTTTTATTCTTTTTTGGTGGGGTGTGTGTGTGTGTGTGTGTGTGGGGGTGGGGGTGTTCTAAAATCTTTCCCCTGCCCGGAGAACCCGCCCTTTTCCCTGTCGGGTCTCCGTTATCGTTGGGGCCTAGCAACGTGGAGCGGCCTCCAGCAGGAGCGTCCTGGGGCTCCAGTCACGGAGCTGCAGAGCTACTCGCCATCATGGAGCTGGCCGAGTCCGGAGTGGGTGGAGCGGTGGTGGCGCGCTGCTGTGACCCGACCCCCGGAGATTCGGAGGCTCCAACCGCAGGTCTGGCAGACAGTAATATCGGGAGCCCGCGGGTCCCTGGTGGGAGACCGCTTTTCGAGGCTTCTGCAACGGCGACTTCACCCGCCCGAGTCGCGGGGTCGAGGATGACCTGGAGCGGGGCCTTACATCACCGCCCGGCGCGGCTTCAACGGCTGCGGGACTTTGCTAGAGCCCGCCGGGGGCTCCAACAACAAGACCCGGAGCGTGGCCTTGCATCGCCCGGCGTGGCTTTAATGGCCGCGGGACAATTGCCATCGCCCGCCGGGGGCTTTGACTCTGGCATCGGGAGGGGAATGGGGAGTGCAGGGGAGAGATAAGTTTTTTTGCCTTCCATCACAGCGAGGAGGAGATGCGCTGTGATGGATGTCTGTGTAAATTGTGTTGTGTCTTGGGTCTTTTTTTTCATGTGTGTATGACTGCAGAAACAACATTTCATTTGAGCCTCTATGAGGTTCAAGTGACAAATAAATTGTATTGTGTATTGTGTATTTCCCCGATTAAATTCTATCTGCCAAATCATTATCTGCAACTTATCTATATCCTACTCTATCTTCACTAGACATTATTCCCTCTTTTCCTGTATCTCTACACTGTATATGGCCCGATAGTAATCATGTATAGTCTTTCTGCTGACTGGAAAACACGCAACAGAAAAGCTATTCATTGTACCTCGGGACACATGGCAAGCTAAACTAAACTAAAGGTCCAAGTACTGATCCCTGTGGAACACCACCGTCACAGACCTCCAGACACATTGACATCCTTCCATCATGACTGTCTTGTAGGAGTATGATTATTATTATTATTATTATTATTGTTTTTTATGTGTATGTGTGTGTGAACTTTTTGCCTCATTACAATGTGCTATGTTTACCTATTCTGTCGTGCTGCTGCAAGTGAGAATTTCATTGTTCTATCTGGGACATATGACAATAAAACACTCTCTTGACTCTCTTGAAACCAGTTCTCAATCCAAACGGCCAAGATCATCATGGATCCTCTGCATCTTAATGTTCACGCAAGAGTTTGTCATATGCTGCACTAAAATCCATTGCGACAATGCCCACTGCCCTACCCTCATCAATCACCTTCATCACCTCCTCATAAAACTCTTTATCAGGTTTGTTAGGCACAATCTGCCCCAAACTACCTTTGTCACCCTACCTCAGTATCTATCATTCTGCTGATGTTTGTGTCATAGAGTCCTTCAGTGTGGAAACAGGCCCTTCAGCCCAATTCACCCACACCGGCCAACAATGTCCCATCTACCCTAGTTCCATTGCCCATATTTGCACTTTATCTGCTTATTTATTGATGTGTGTATACATTTATATAATGGTACTAGACCAAGTGCAGACCCGTTGGGTCTGTTCCCCCAACGTGCGGTTGTGGGGGGAGGAGGCGGCATGCAGCGTCACACACACTAACTTTCCCCCCCCCCCCCCCCCCCCCCCCGACACTCACGCTAATTACCCCCCCTTGATATTATATTAATATTATTAATTTGCTCCATTGACCCAATAACCGCCCTATCTACTGATGCATAGCCCCCATCTTGCAGTCACATCTAGAGAGGGGCGAGGGGGGGGGGGGTAGGGTAGAGAGTGAGAGCAGTGAGAAGGGGCAGAGACACAGAGAGAGGAGCAAGAGGGAGAGGGGGGGTGGCGAGGAGGAGAGAGGGAGGGGGGGTGAGAGGGGAAAGGTGGGGGTGGAGGGGAGGAGAGAGAGGGTGAGAGTGAGGGGGGGAGAGGTGGGGGGTGGGGGAGAGGTGGGGAGCAGGGAGGGAAGGGGGTAGGGGTGTGTGAAGGGGGGAGGGGGGTTTAGGGGAGGGACGGTGGGGAGGGGGAGAGAGAAAAAGGGAGAGAGAGGGGGGGGGGGAAGTGGAGAGGAGGTGGGAGAGGAGAGGGGGGGAGAGGGAGAGGGGGGGGGGGAGAGGAGAGGGGGGGGGGGGGGGGGGGAGGAGGGGGGGGGGAGAGAGACAGTGCCTTTTTATTTCAAACCCAAAGAACCATTTGCAGGCAGTGCTTTTTTACTTTAACCATATTTTCATTTTCAAACCACATTAAGGGTACTTACTCACAGTTGTGTGGACATGTGTTCAGTGTTATTCACAGCTCAGAGAAACGTGACCCTCTGCCTTCCTCCAGCTTGCAGACTAATTGAGGCACACCACTTCCTGGTTTTATAGTCCATCCCCCTTGCCGCCAGTGGGGGCAGCAGAGAGAATGGGGAATTTTGTAAAATCATTAATATCTCTGTCATTTTTCATCGACTGGAAAAATCCTCGGCACACATGCGGCGGAGGGGGGCTCTGAGCGAGGTGGCCAAAAATGACGGCCGTAGGTGGCGGCGTTCTCTCGGAAATCGCAGCACAGATCGCCAAAACTGGTCAAGAACAGAGTTTTAGTAATATAGATGTGGACACACTGATCTGTTCTGCATTCATGCCTACTATATTCTGTTGTGCTGAAGCAAAGCAAGAATTTCATTGTCCTATCTGGGACACATGACAATAAACTCTCTTGACTTGACTTGACATCCATCCAAACCTACCTGCACTTGGTCCATCAATCTGCAAGCCTGTCCTATCCATGTACCTGTCCAACTGTTTCTTAAACGATGGGATAGTCCCAGCCTCAACTACCTCCTCTTACAGCTTGTTCCATACACCCACCACCCTTTGTGTGAAAAAGTTACCCCTCAGATTCCTATTAAATCTTTTCCCCTTCACCTTGAACCTATGTCCTCTGGTCCTCGATTCCCCTACTCTGGGTAAAACACTCTGTGCATCTATGCGATCTATTCCTCTCATGATTTTGTCATCTGCAAACTTGCCAAGCAGCCCACCCTCGCCTTCATAGAGCCACAGAGCTACACGGCGTGGGATCAGGTCCTTTGGCCCAATTCATCCATGTGGACCAACCCCCAATGATTCAATTATGTTTTAATGTGACATGTACATAGGTACAGTGAAATTCTTTGTCTTGCATACAATCCAGTAAAGTCATACAGCAGACCTCCTCTAAGCAGGACCCAAGAATCACCACCGTTTCTGGCACCGACAAAGTTACAAAAGAGTCAGCCTGTTCCCCCACTCGCCTGTGTCTGGCCCGTATCCCACCAAATCTTTCCTGTCCATGTTTATATCTGACTGCCTTGTACTCACCACTCCCAGATCATCAGACATCTTGTTCCATATACCCATTACCCTCTCTGTGGAAAAAGTTGCCCCTCAGGTTCCAAAGAAAGATTTATGGAGAGGGTCCAGAGGTGATTTACGAGAAAGATCCCAGGGATGGCTGGATTGACCTATGATGAGAGTTTGATGGCCTATACTTGCTGGAGTTTGGGATGAGGGGGAGATTTAATTAAAACCTACGGAATAGTGAAAGACCTAGAGAGAGATATGGAGAGGATGTTTCCAGTAGTGGGTGTCTAGGACCAGAGGGCATAGCTTCAGAATAAAAAGACGCACATTTAGAAAAGAGATGAGGAGGAATTTCTTTAGTCAGAGGTTGGTGAATCTGCTATTCGTTGCCACAGACGGCTGTGCAAACCACGACTGGGTATTTTTAAAGCAGAGATTCTTAATTAGGTTCTTAATTAGTAGGGGTGTCAGGGTTATGGAGAGAAGGCAGGCGAATAGGTTGAGAGGGAAAGATAGGTCAGCCATAATTGAATGGCAAAGGAGACGTGATGGGCCGAATGACCTAATTCTGCTGCCATGTCTTATGGTTCCCATTTAACGTTTCCCCTCTCACCGTAAAACCCATGCATTCTTGTTTTTGAATCCCCTATCTTTGGGAATTGACTGGCTATTTACCTTATCCATGCCCCTCGTGATTTTACAAAGTTATATAATATAATCCCTCGTTTTTATACACTCCAGGGAAAGGTCTTAGCCTCTCCCCATAACCCAAACTCTCCAGTCTTGGTTATATCCTCAAAAATCTTTATTTGCAACCGTTCTAGTTTAACCTCCCTTCCATTGACTCCATTTCCATTTCATGCTGCCTCGGCAAAGCTACCAACATAATCAAGGATGAATCTATAGAAGCATGAAAACACATGCCTCCAGATTCAGGAGGAGTTTCTTCCCAGATGTTATCAGGCAACTGTACCATCCTATCACCAGCTGGAGAGCGGTCCTGAACTACAATCTACCTCATTGGAGACCTCGGTCTATCTTTAATCAGACTTTCTGGACATTATCTTGCACTAAACATTATTCACGTTATCATGTATCTATACACTGCAAATGGCTCGATTGTAATTATGTATTGTCTTTTCGCTGACTGGTTAGCACACAACAAAAAGCTTTTCACTGTACCTCTGTACACATGACAATACCAGAATTATATATAGTACTAGACCAAGTGGAACCCGTTGGGTCCCAGCATCACACAGGAGTGCTGGTTCCCCAACTCAAATTTCCAACTCTCCACCAATTCCAATATTGGTGGCCAGAGGGGGTGGGGGGGGGGGGGGGGGGGGGGGGGGGGGGGGGGATTCTGGAGCACTAGTATGGGTGTGGGCTGAAGGGACTGGTTTTGCAAAGGGCTAGTATGGAGATTGTGGGCCAAATGGATTCTTGGGCTGTCGGCTCAGTCACTCAAGCCTGTTGTGCTGGCAGCTCACTCACTCACAGCTGGTGGGCTGGCAGTTGACACACGGCTTTTCCTTGTAATTCCATTTCAAGCAGGGTGCAAGGCCACCAAATTCAAGTGCAGTTTCTTACCACTTCAAGCAGGGTGCAAGGCCACTAAAGACAGCGAGTCGTGACCTCTCCGCCCTCCATCTTGTAGAGACTGAGCCACGCCCACAATAGTCCCTCCCCCCCTCCCACCAGAAGAGGCGTGACTTTCATGGTGTGATTGACAGGAGAGAGAATTTTTTAAACACTAATAACTCTTATATTTCATTGATGGGAAAAATCCTCGGCACCTGATGAGCGGAGGGGGGCTCTAAAATGTCCACAAGTCACAGCGTAACGTGGTAGCGTTTTTTCTAAAATCAATATAAACCGCAAACAGGAAGTGGTCAAGATTAGACCTTTAATTATATAGAAGGCAAGGCAAGTTCAATTGGACAAGGCAACTTTAATTAGGCAAGGCAACTTTAAATAGGCACGGCAACTTTAACATTTTAAAACCAAGGCAACACAGCTTTAGCATTTCCAAACCAAAGGCAACTACAGCTTTAGCATTTCCAAACTATATTTTGATAGTGAATCTGGAATTCATTACCACAGAAGGCTGTAGCGACAAGTCATTGGGAATTGTTAAGGTGGAGATTGACAGATTCTTGATTAGTATGGGTATCAAGGGTTATGGGGAGAAGGCAGGAGAATGGAGGGAACAATAGATCAGCCATGATTGAATGGTGGATTGGACTCGATGGGCCAAATGGTCTAATTCTGCTCCTAGAACTTATAAACTTATGAACAACTCGTAATTATCTGATTTATCTGAATTAAACTCCATTGCCATTCCTCAGCCCATTGGCCCAATTGACCAAGATCACATTGTAATCCTACTTCACTGTCCATTCTACCACTAATTTTGAAGTCGTCTGCAAACTTGCATACTTTGCTGCCTGCTTTCACAACCAAATCATTAATATAAACCACAACTAACAGTGGATCCAGCACTGACACCTTTCCTCAAGTCCTGAGTTTGAGTTTAGTTTATTACAGTGAAAATCTTTTGTTGCCTACTAACCAGTCAGCGGAAAGACTGTGTACATGATTACACAGGCCGTCCACGGTGTACGGATAAAGGAAATAACACAAATAAATTTTAGTGCAATGTAAAGTCCGATCAAAGATAGTCTGAGGTTTCCTATGTGGTAGATAGAAGCTCAGGACCACTCTCTGGTTGTGGTAGGATGGTTCAGTTACCATCCTACTACATATCAATCATATCATATCTACCTATCATGCCTAGCGGTTGAGTTGCTGCCTTACAGCGCCAGAGACCTGGGTTTGAACCTGACCGCGAGTGCCGTCTGTACAGAGTTTGTACGTTCTCCCTGACTGTGGTCACGGGGAGAACGTGCAACCTCCGTATAGACAGCACCCAAGGTCAGGATCAAAACCGGGTCTCTGGCGCTGTAAGGCAGCCATTCTGCCGCTGCGCCATCGTGCCAGCCTATCGTACAGAAGTCTGGAAACCAGCCGAAGGGTTAGGAAATAAAATAATGGGAGGAGTACTTTACATCCCCTCTCTCTTCGTCCCTCCCCACCCTAGTCATCGTACTAGTTTCACTGTCATCCTGTTGAGTTCCACTGTCTGCATAACTCGTTATCACCTCGTCCACAGTCAACAATGGACCATTGTGAGCTCTACACTTCCTTGATTATCGTTGTTTTCTGCATATCTTCTATTCATTTGTCCAAAGTACCGTCTATATCTCTTGTTTCCCTGACTCTCAATCTGAAGAAGGGTCCCAAACTTTCCATCTATCGCATCCGCTGCTCTGGATGTCAGCTGGTCTACATCGGTGAGACCAAGCGTAGGCTTGGCAAACGTTTCGCCGAACACCTCCGCTCGGACCGCATTAACCAATTTGATCTCCCGGTGGCTAAGCATTTCAACTCCCCTCCCATTCCGAATCCGACCTCTCTGTCCTGGGCCTCCTCCATGGCCAAAGTGAGCACCACCGGATATTGGAGGAGCAGCACCTCATATTCCCCTTGGGCAGTCTGCACCCTAGTGGCATAAACATTGAATTCTCCAATTTCCGGTAGCCCTTGCTGTCTCCTCCCCTTCTCAGCTCTCCCTCAGCCCTTGGGCTCCTCCTCTTCCTTTTTCCTCTCTTCGCCCCACCCTACATCAGTCTGAAGAAGGGTTTTGGCCTGAAATGTTGCCTATTTCCTTCGCTCCATAGATGCTGCTGCACCCGCTGAGTTTCTCCAGCACTTTTGTCTAGTCCCAACCAGAAATATCACCTATTCCATTTCTCCAGAGATGCTGTCTGGCCCGCTGAGTTACTCCAGCTATTTGTGTCTGTCAATTGACAGATGGATGTATGATAAAGTTCAGGATTAATGCCAGGGAGTTTGTCCCACATTGAGGGCTCATTTAATGAACTGGATGGAGCAATGGAGGCAAAAGACTGTAGAAGAATTGGAAAATGGTCGACAAATACACTCTTGAACTTCCACAGGTGTACGGTAGAGAGCATATTGAACCACAGCCTGGTTCGAATGTCCAGGAACTAACAGATTGCAGAGAGTGCTGAACACTGCCCGGTCCATCACGGGTACTGATCTCCCCACCATTGAAGGGATCTACAGGAGTCACTGTCTCAAAAGGTCAGACAGCATCACCAGAGACCCACACCACCCTGACCACACTCTCATTTCACTCCTTCCATCAGGAAGAAGATACAGGAGTCTGAAAAACACGACCACCAGGTTCAGGAATTACTTCAGACTTTACACACTCACCACCAGACTCAGGAATAGCTTCTTCCCCTGTGTTATCACACGGTGCTGGCTCGAAGGGCCGAATGGCCTCCTCCTGAACTTATTTTCTATGTTTCTGAATGGTCCATCCATAAGCTAGGCTACTGTCCGATTCACCTCTACACCATCGCGAATATTGGACTTTATCTCTGGAGCTGGTACACTACAATGTTGAGAACTATATTCTGCACTCTCTATCTTCCCCTTTGCTCTACTTGAGTTTGACTTGATTGTATTTATGTATAATAATATCTAATCTGTTTGGACAGCATGCAAAATAAAGCTTTTCATTGTAAATAAAGCTTTTCATCACTAAACGTGGTAATAATAAAATTAAACCTAAATGTAAAACATATTTCCTTGTAACCTCTCCGTCGTAATCAGATACCATTGTCCCTTTAGAACACAGCTGCTACTTCAACCTTTGGTGGCTATTGAAGTTGACAAGCAATCACTTCCATTGAGCCTTGTGCAACAATACTCTATTAAACAATGTAACATTCTGAGTGTTGTTGTTTAGTTTAGAGATATAGCGCGGAAACAGGCCGTTCGGCCCAACGGGTCTGCACCGACCAGTGATCCCCACGCATTAACACTATCCTACGCACACTCGGGACAAATTACAATAATACCAAGCCAATTAACCTACAAACCTGTACTTTGGAGTGTGGGAGGAAACCGGAGATCCCGGAGAAAACGCACAAAGGTCACAGGGAGAACGTACAAGCTCCGTACAGACAGCACCCATGGTCAGGATTGAACCCAGGACCGTGGCGCTGGATGTTGAGTGTAAAGCCCATCCTCTTGTGTACCTCCCTGATCAGGATCTTTTTCGCAGGGTGGAAAGGTCAAAGACTAGAGGGCATAGTTTTAAGGTGAGAGGGGCTAAGTTAAAGGATGTGAATATGGCTATTTATTTTTACACTGAAGGTACCTTCTTATGAGTGTTAGCAGGGAAAAGGAGGAATGGCCAGGGTGGAACAAGTGTCTTTAAATGGTGTTATAGTACTTGCCTCAACTAGGTCCTCTGATAGTCATTCCATAAACCCACCACCCTTTCTGTGAAAAAGTTGCCTGGAACTTCCTACCAAGGATGGTGGTGGAGGCAGATATGATAGTGGCATTTAAGAGGCTTTTGGGTGGGCACATGGTTCTTGCAGGGAATAGAGAGATATGGATCATGTGCACGCAGATTAAATTTGTTTATCCTGGCATCATGTTTGGTGGAGACATTGTGGGCTGAGGAACCAATTCCTGTGCTGAACATGAGGCCATGACCAATTCTCCTCTGCCTGTACATAACCCATATCCCACCATTCCCTGCATATCCATGTGCCTATCCAAAATTCTCTTAAATGCCACTACCATATCTGCCTCCACCAACACTCTCAGCAGAGCTTCAGATATCCACCATCCACTGCCCAGTCCATCATCGGCTCTGACCTCCTTCCCATCGAGGGGATCTATCGCAGTCGCTGCCTCAAAAAGGCTGGCAGCATCATCAAGGACCCACACCATCCTGGCCACACACTCATCTTTCCGCTGCCATCAGGTAGAAGGTACAGTAGCCTGAAATCTGCAACATCCAGGTTCAGGAACAGCTTCTTCCCCACAGCCATCAGACTATTAAACTCAACTCAAACAATAATCTGAACTTTAATAGCCTATTGCACTTTATCTGGTTATCTATGTGTATATATATATATATTCAATGGTATATGGACACACTGATATGTGCTGTATTTATTTATGCCTACAATATTCTGTTGTGCTGAAGGAAAGCAATAATTTCATTGTCCTATCTTCGACACATGACAATAAACTCTCTTGAATCATGAATCTGGAATCTTTGTGTAAAAAATGTTGTCCTGCATATCTTCTTTAAGCTTTGCCCCTCTCATCCTACGTCTCGCCCTGTCCCACGGTGCGAGTTCATTCCAAGAGCTCTCCCGAGTTTAAAAAAAATCAAACTCGTGGTAAGCACGGAGAATGAACGTAGCAGGTACGTTGGAGCTCGGGGACGTCTCTTAGCACTAACGGCAGGTACTCGGGATTGTGCCAGTTAACTCCAAGTGGACTACGGATATATATATCTTTCAGGAAATATTTTTTTTTATTTATTGCCAATTTCATGAAAGGACAGATGGTGGTAAAAGCAGTCATTTTTATCGTGAGGCCTTTAAAAGTTAATTTTAATTTTTACAGGTTGTATTTCATAAAGCAGTAGAATATTTTCGACGTGTTATTATTGACCTGAGTTCAACTTAAATTGCCAGTTTCCTAATAATTGCTCATATAATTATGATTCTTTTTGTTTTTGAAATTAAATCTGTGAAAATAAATTTTTGTTTGACTGAGATTTACAATCCAACACTTAATTTCAGTAGCATAATCAAGGACGTGTCGCACCCCGGCCACTCCCTCTCCTCCGCTCTCCCATCGGGCAAGAGGTATAGAACTGTGGAAACACACACCTCCAGATTCAGGGACAGTTTCACCCCTGCTGGTTTCAGGCAACTGTACCATCCTACCCATAACTAGAGAGCAGTCGTGAGCTTTAATCTACCTCGTTGGAGACCCTGGGACTATCTTAGACACATTGAAACATAGAAAATAGGTGCAGGAGTAGGCCATTCGGCCCTTCGAGCCTTCACCGCCATTCAATATGATCATGGCTGATCATCCAACTCAGTATACTGTACCTGCCTTCTCTCCATACCCCCTGATCCCTTTAGCCACAAGGGCCACACCTAACGCCCTCTTAAATATAGCCAATGAACTGGCCTCAACTACCTTCCGTGGCAGAGAATTCCAGAGATTCATCCCTCTCTGTGTGACAAAATGTTTTCCTCATCTTGGTCCTAAAAGATTTCCCCCTTATCCTTAAACTGTGGCCCCTTGTTCTGGACTTCCCCAACATCGGGAACAATCTTCCTGCATCTAGCCTGTCCAACCCCTCAAGAATTTTGTAAGTTTCTATAAGATCCCCCCTCAATCTTCTAAATTCTAGCGAGTACCAGCAGAGTCTATCCAGTCTTTCTTCATATGAAAGTCCTGATCTTTGATCAGATTTTACTGGACTTTATCTTGCACTAAACTGTATTCATGTTATCCCCTTTATCATGTATCTGTACACTGTGGACGGCTCGATTGTAATCATGTATTGTCTTTCCACTGTCTTGATAGCACTCAACAAAAGCTTTTCACTGTACCTCGGTACATGTAACAATAAACTAAACCCAAACTCATATTCCATCTTCTCCTTCCTAATCAATCCTTTTATCCTTATATATGAATTCTGAACTGCTACCATTCCTCATTCTAGCTGCACTTTTCAGGCATTTTGTTGCCTAATCTTTGAAACTTATACTATCCCTAATTTTGACTAAAATACAGAATGCTGGAGGAACTCAGACAGCATCTGTGGAGGGGATGTACAGACGATGTTTCGAACAGGGAACCTTCAGAGTTCCATTCGGATACATCAGTCTGAAGAAAGATCCTGACCCAAATCGCTGTCTGTTCATTCCCTGTACATACGCTGCCTGACCTACTGAGTTCCTTCAGTGCGTTGTGTTTCGCTCAAGATTTCAGTGTCTGCAGGTCCCCCAGTCTAATTGTTACTAACTTCCTTTGTAACCCATGGTTGAATACTTTCCCTTGACGGGAATGGATATTAATGCACATCATTGTCACATTGCCGATCCATCATCAGCCCACCTAGTATTGTTACTCAATCTCTCAAAGCCAATTTGCACTTTGTAGCCTCGTAGTGTCTGATTCTACTATTTCCCTTTCCATCTGTCATCATGTTCAGGTCACTGGTCCCAAAAGGACCATGCTCAAGATTGCTAAATATTCCTTTTTGTGCACAATACCCAGGCTTAGTTCTTTCATCCATTCATCAATGCAGTATCCTGACCTCCACACCAGAGATTTCTCCTACACATTAAGTTTAATTCAGTTTAGTTTCTTGTCACGTGTACCAGGGTACAGAAAAAAGCTTTTGTTGCCAGCTAACCAGTTAGGGGAAAGACAATATATCATTACAATCGAGCCATCCACAGTGTTCTGTCCCTGAATCTGGAGGCGTGTGTTTTCACACTTCTGTACCTCGTGCCTGAGGGATGCGGTGAGAATCAGGAGTCCAGATACGACCTTTGTAAGGCCATCAAAAACGCTAAAAGGGACTTCTGCTCTAAGCTGGAGGATCAGACGGATGTTCGGCAACTGAGTCGGGGCTTGAATGCCATCACCTCCTACAAGGCGAAATCAGGAGGCAGCTCGAATGTCAGCGAAGCATCACTCCCTGACGAGCTCAACGGATTCTACTCACGGTTTGATAGAGAGGACACTGATTTGCCTTCCCCAGCCCCCATTTCAGTTACAGAAGCCGACATCAGAAGATCTTTCAGAGGGGTGAACCCTCAAAAGCGCCTGGACCTAATGGTATACCCGGGCGTGTTCTCAAAACCTGTGCAGACTAGCTGGCTGGCGTTTTTACGGACATTTTCAACCTCTCACTTCTGAGGTCTGAAGTTCCCACCTGCTTTAAAAGGGGATCAATAATAACGGTGTCCAAGAAGAGTAAGGTGACGTGCCTCAATGACTATCGACCAGTGGCACTAACGTATGCGGTGATGAAGTGCTTTGAGAGGTTGATTATAGCGCATATCAACTCCTACTTCGACAAGAACCTCAACCCACTGCAGTTCGCTTACCGCCGGTTGACGCAATCTCACTGGCTCTCCACTCCGTTCTGGACCATTTAGACAACACAAACCCATACATCAGGCTGTTGTTCATTGACTACAGCTCGGCATTTAATACAATCATCCCCTCCAAGCTGGCTACCAAGCTCACGGATCTGGGTCTCTGCGCAACTTTCTGCAATTGGATCCTCGACTTCCTCAGCCACAGAACAGTCTGTCCGTATTGGTGGAAATATGATATCTGCGATAACAATCAGCATGGGAGCACCTCAAGGCTGCGTGCTCAGCCCCCTGTTGTACTCATTCTATACTCATGACTGTGTAGCCGGACATAGTGCGAACTTCATCATCAAGTTCGCCGATGACACCACTGTTGTGGGAAGAATCACAGATGGTGATGAGTCAGAGTATAGAAGTGAGATCGACCGATTGACCAAATGGTGCCAGCACAATAACTTGGCTCTCAACACCAGCAAAAGCAAGGAAATGATTGTGGACTTTGGAAGGGGAATAGGAACCCACAATCCCGTTTATATCAACGAGGGTGGAAAGGGTAAAAAACTTCAAATTCCTGGGCGTGCATATTTCCGAAGATCTTTCCGAACACCTTTCACCCCACCAGCCGGCAAATACAACAAATAATCCTCCGCCATTTCAGCCACCTCCAACGTGACCCCACCACTCGCCACATCTTCCCATCTCCCCCCCCATGTCTGCCTTCCACAAATACCGTTCCCTCCACAACTCCCTTGTCAATTCTTCCCTTCCCTCTCGCACCACCCCCTCCCCCAACACTTTCCGTTGCAATCGCAAGAAATGCAACACCTGTCCCTTCACCTCCCCCCTCGACTCCATTCAAAGACCCAAGCAGTCGTTCCAGGTGCGACAAAGGTTCACCTGTATCTCCTCCAACCTCATCTACTGCATCCGCTGCTCTAGATGTCAGCTGATTTACATCGGTGAGACTAAGCGGAGGTTGGGTGATCGTTTCGCCGAACACCTCCGCTCAGTCCGCAATAACCTACCTGAACTCCCGGTGGCTCAGCACTTCAACTCCCCCTCCCATTCCCAATCTGACCTCTCTGTCCTGGGCCTCCTCCATTGCCAGAGTGAGCAACACCGGAAATTGGAGGAACAGCACCTCATATTCCGCCTGGGTTGCTTGCGTCCGGATGGCATGAACATTGAATTCTCCCAATTTTGCTAGACCTTGCTGTCTCCTCCCCTTCCTTAACCCTCGAGCTGTCTCCTCCCATCCCCCCACCCTCGGGCTCCTCCTCCTCCCTTTTTCCTTCCTTCTCCCCCCCACCCCCCATCAGTCTGAAGAAGGGTTTCGGCCCGAAACGTCGCCTATTTCCTTCGCTCCATAGATGATGCTGCACCCGCTGAGTTTCTCCAGCATTTTTGTGTACCTTTCCGAAGATCTTTCTTGGTCCCAGCACACTGCTGCAATTATAAAGAAGGAACATCAGCGCTTCTATTTCCTGAGACGATTACGGAGAGTCGGTTTGTCAAGGAGGACTCTCTCGAACTTCTACAGGTGCACAGTAGAGAGCATGCTGACTGGTTGCATCGTGGCTTGGTTCGGCAACTTGAACGTCCAGGAGCGGAAAAGAATGCAGAAAGTTGTGACCACTGCCCAGTCCATCATCGGCTCTGACCTCCCCACCATCGAAGGGATCTATCGCAGTCGCTGCCTCAAAAAGGCAGCCAACATCATCAAAGACCCACACCATCCTGGCCACACACTCATTTCACCATTGACATCGGGAAGAAGGTACAGGAGCCTGAAAACTAACATCCAGGTTTGGGAGCAGCTTCTTCCCCATAGCCATCAGGCTATTAAACACAACATCAAATAAGCTCTGAACAATAACAGTCTATTATTATTATTGCACTATGTCTGTTTATTTATTGTGTATATAATGTCTATGGTCTATAGACACACTGAACTTTTATCTTCCATTTTGTACTATGTTTACATATTCTGTGGTGCTGCAGCAAGTAAGAATTTCATTGTCCTATCTGGGACACATGACAATAAAACTCTCTTGACTCGTGACTCTTGAGTGACTGGGGTGAGACTGGTCTTTGATTATGCTGGTGGCCTTGCCGAAACTTATGTAGATTAAAGTTTCGCTTTGTTTAGAGATGCAACATGGAAACAGGGACTTCAGCCCACCAAATCCATGCCTACCATCGACCATTCATACTAGTTGTATAGCTAACCCACCTTCTCATCCACTTCCCACAACGCTAGGTGACAATTTACAGAGGGCCAATTAACCTTCAATCCCACACGCCTTTGGAATGTGGGAGGAAAGCGGAGGAAACTCACCCGGAGAACGTGCAATGTCCACACAGTCAGCACCCGAGGTCAGGGTCGAACCTGAGTCTCTGGTGCTGTGATGCAGCAGCTCTACCCGCTGTACCACCGTGTAGCTTTTGAGGTTCTGCTGCTGATAAATGGAGTGTCGGGGCACTCTTCAGTTTCAGCTTCAATATCAAAACTATATGCACCTTTTCGAATTTTTAATTAAAAAAATGACTTTTTAACATTAGCAGCCCTCTTAACTTTTTTTTGAACTTAGGCCCTTTTTTGTATTTTGCCCTGGTTTCACGGATTTCTGCTTTTGCCTTTCCCTGCCAAAGCAGCGCGAGGCTTCAATGGAGTCAATGGAAGGGAGGTTGGTTTGTGTGATGGTCTGGGCTGCGTCCACAATTCGCTGCGATTTCTTGCGGTCTTACATAGAAACATAGAAACATAGAAATTAGGTGCAGGAGTAGGCCATTCGGCCCTTCGAGCCTGCACCGCCATTCAATATGATCATGGCTGATCATCCAACTCAGTATCCCGTACCTGCCTTCTCTCCATACCCCCTGATCTCCTTAGCCACAAGGGCCACATCTAACTCCCTCTTAAATATAGCCAATGAACTGGCCTCAACTACCCTCTGTGGCAGAGAGTTCCAGAGATTCACCACTCTCTGTGTGAAAAAAGTTCTTCTCATCTCGGTTTTAAAGGATTTCCCCTTTAAAGCTGTGACCCCTTGTCCTGGACTTCCCCAACATCGGGAGAAATCTTCCTGCATCTAGCCTGTCCAACCCCTTAAGAATTTTGTAAGTTTCTATAAGATTCTCAATCTTCTAAATTCTAGAGAGTATAAATGGATGGAGCTGTTCCCAAACCAAGCTGTGATGCATCCTGATAAGACGCTTTCTATGGTGCATCTGTAGAAGTTGGTGAGAGTTGTAGGGGATATGCCAAACCTCCTAAAGGGCCGAGAAAGCACAGCACTTCCTGAGAAGGCATAAGGGCCTGTCCCACTTGCCGATTTATTTGGCGACTGCCGGCAGTCGCCACTGGATTTTGAACATTTCAAAGTCCAGCGGTGACAAAACAAATCTTGCGGCACTTGAGGAAACACAGCGTCAAAATGTCGTCATGCCACATCATGCCGCAACGTTTTCAGTGACCTGATACGTCAGTCAATGATGCCGGCAGTCGCCGAA
This sequence comes from Leucoraja erinaceus, assembly GCF_028641065.1. NCBI lineage: Eukaryota > Metazoa > Chordata > Chondrichthyes > Rajiformes > Rajidae > Leucoraja > Leucoraja erinaceus. Next base: position 2,505,956 of record NC_073381.1, on the reverse strand, counting down.
AATATCGCCAAGTGGGACAGGCCCTTAAGCCTTCTCAGGAAGTAGAGGCGTTGGTGTGCTGTGCTTTCTTGGCTATTGTTTTGATATGGTTGGTCCAGCACATGTTGCTTTGGTGAAGGCTGTTTTGGCCTTCACTTGCATGTATTCTCAATCTGGCTAATAATTTCCAGTGCAAAACATTCTCTAATACCTCTGGTAGTCAGTGTGGAGAACATTCATAGACAGTTTCGCCTCTCATCGTATAGGAGACTGCCCATAAAAAAATCAACATGGATGTTCAATCCTTCAAAAAATGTACAATAAATGTATTTAATGAACATGGAATAGAGCAGCACAAGAACAGACTCTTCAGCCAAAATGCTTGTGACGAATATCATACCAAATTAAACAAATCTCCTCTTCCTGCACGTGAGCCATATCCCTGCATAATGTGGATATCCATGTGGCCTATCTAAAATAGACCTCAAAAAGCTGGAGTAACTGGGTCAGGCAGCATCTCTTGAGCAAAGCTGGGTCAGGCAGCATCTCTGGAGAAAAGGAATTGGTGATGTTTCAGGTTAAGGCCTTTCTTCAGACCTAATAGCCTCTTACAGGCCACTGTTGGGGTGGAAGATTGCAACCTTCACGTAGTCCGCCCTGTTTCAACTAATGCAATCAACTCGACGTGCACAAACAGAAGATCAAATAGAACAAGTTGTCCTACAACTTTAGGCTGTGCACGCCACATGAAAGAAGAAGAAGACAGCCCACTGTCGTATCTGCCTACACCACCACCCCAGGCACCCAACACCCTGTCTAAAAAAACTTAACCCACTCACAGCGCTAGAGACCCGGGTTCGATCCTGACTACGAGAGCTGTCTTTACAGTTTGTTTGTTCTCCCCGTGGGTTTTCTCCAGGATGTCCGGTTTCCTCCCACACGCCATAGACTTGCAGGTTTGTAGGTTAATTGGCTTGGTATAATTGTAAATTGTCCCTAGTGTGTGTGGGATAGTGTTAGTGTGCGGGGATCGCTGGTCGGCGCGGACTCGGTGGGCCGAGGGGCCTGTTTCCGCGCTGTATCTCTAAACTCTAAACCAAACTAAACTGATCTCTGAACCTCTCGTTTTCCTTTCCCCTGACTCTCAGTCTGAAGAAGGGTCTGGACCCGAAGCGTCACCTATTCCTTTTCTGCAGAGATGCTGCCTGACCCGCTGAGTTACTCCAGCATTTTGTGTCTAATCTCCTTTAAACTTTGCCGCTCTCAAATTAAAGCTCTGCCATCTTCTGTTCAGTTAAACTATTCAGCTAACGTCCCGGTCGACCCCGGTTCATGTTAAACTGTTAGCCCGGTACTTTTTTGGTTTCTTGTTTCTGATATAAGATGTTTACATTAGTAATTTTCCAATGTAATGATGTAATTTGCAAGTCGAGAGCCCTGTGGAGAATTATGAGAAAGAATTTGCATTGTGCTTCAATATCCTAGAGTGCAATCAACCTGCTCGTGGAAATTAAGTTATTATTTTCTCTTTTCCCATTTCGTTCAGCCCACTGAACTGAACAATTCTCTTCTTTTATCATGTTTTTAGGTTTCTTTGCACTTTTGAGATTGAATCTTCTTTCCCCACTGTGAAAACGGATCCCCATGAAGATTCTGCCACATCCTTGTTCTCATTGCCAGGACAATTGCCATCAGTATTTGTCTTCATCTTTCCTTTTTGGTCAGAGATTTTAGCTGCAGCCATGCCCTATCTACACTAGGCCCACTTGCCAACATTTGGCCCATATATCCCTCTAAAAACCTATCCTATCCATGGACCTATCTAAATGTTTCTTAAACATTGCGATAGTACCGGCCTCAACTTCTTCCTCCGGCAGCTAGTTCCATACACCCACCAACCTTTGTGTGAAAAAGGTACCCCTCACATTCCTATCTTTCACCCTCACCTTAATCCTGTGTTCTTTGGTTCCCGATTTCCCTCTGGGCAAAAGGCTCTGTGCATCTACCCAATCTATTCCTTTCATGATTTTATATCTCCAGGATGTCGATATAAAGTCCCCCTATCCAAGAAAAACATCCACAAAAACTCATTCATACCCATTGCAATAAACAGCTTAAATAAAAAATGAACGATGGACAAATTAACCCTGACGCATTGTCACTTTACACGTATCCACAACTTTTATCTTGTCTATTTTTACAGTTTTTAATCTTTTGTATTTGCTTTTAAGATCGATACACACTGTGTGTGCTCGCAGAAATCTGTGTTGTATGACTGCTTATCAGTACATTGTCCTGTCTGTATGTTGAGCCACGTCAAAGAAGATTTTCTGTTACGACAGACAATAAAGTTTGCTGAATCTGAATCTGAATCTGAATCTCTATAAGATCACCCTCAAACTCCTGCCCTCCAAGGAATAAAGTCTGAGCCTGGTTAACCTTTCCCTACAGCTCTCGTGTCCTGGCAACATCCTCGTTTCTCCCCACTCCCATCTGGCAAGAGTTACAGAAGTGTGAAAACGCACACCTCCAGATTTGGGACAGTTTCTTCCCAGCTGTTATCAGGCAACTGCACCATCCTATCAACAACCAAAGAGTAGTCTTGAGCTACTATCTACCATATTGGGAGACGGGGGCAAAGTTTACCGGAGATGTGTGGGACAATTTTACTTTTTATACAGGGCCTGCCAGGGTTGGTGTTGAACAGGACTAGATCTCCATACCGGGACCGCAGGAAATTGCAGAGAATTGTGGACGCAACCCAGACCATCACACAAACCATCGACCCTTCTATTGAATCCATCTTTCACGCTGCCTCGTCAAGGCCACCACAGTGGTCCTAAATCTCATTGGAGACCCTCAAGCTATCTTTAATTTGACTTTACTGGACTTTATCTTGCACTAAACATTATTCACGTTATTCCCTTTAACCTGTATCTGCACAGGCTCTAGGAATGGCTCGATTGTAATCATGTATTGTCTTTCCGCTGACTGGATTCGCACGCAACAAAAGCTTTTCACTGTATCTCGACAATAAACTTAACTAAACTAAATCTTCTCTGTACCCTTCTCAGCTTGACAACATCTGCCCCCCACCCCCCCCACCCTCAAATGTGCCAAAATCACGCAGACGGCCAGTGGCAGAATTGCAGCGCCGCTGAAGGTAAGCATTATAACCTACCTATTCTATGTTATCCCACTTTCCATCCATTCCCGATATACTAAGGGCAGCACCCGATTCTGGATCACAACCTCACCAACATTGTGTACAACTGTAACATAACATACCAACTTCTATAGGCAATACCCAGACTGATGAAGGCCAATGTACGAGATCCTTCGTGACCATTTTATACACCTGGGACACCACAGGAAAAGGTTTAGACATTTGGACCAAATGTGGGCAAATAGGACTAGCTTCGATGGGGCATCTTGATCGGCAAGAGACAAAGAGGGCTGAAGGGTTTGTTTCTGTGCTGTATGAATCATTACAGTGATTTTAAGAGTGAACAGGAAAAGACAAAATCTGCTGTTAGGTACACATTTTTGAGGTTAAAAATAAAAACGATTAATTTTAAACTTTGCTGGGCTTGTAGTGTCGATTACAGTTTCAGGCTGATTAGATCTGCTTTAAGAGAAACAGGATTGGTTTATAAGTTCATAAATTCATAAGTTATAAGAGCAGAATTAGGCCATTCGGCCCATCAAGTCTATTCTGCCATTCAATCATGGCTGATTGATCCCTCTCAACCCCGTTCTCCTGCCTTCTCCCCATAACCTCTGACACCCTTATGAATCAGGAATCTTTCAATCTCAGCATAAAAAATATCCATTGACTTGGCCTCCACAGCCGTCTGTGGCAATGAATTCCACAGATTCACCACCCTCTGACTAAAGAAATTCCTCCTCATCGCCGTCCTAAAAATCCATCCTTTTATTCTGAGGCAACGACCTAGACTCTACACTCTTGCACTGGTGGAAACACTCTGTCCACATCCACTCTCTCCAGACCGTTTATTAGCAAAAGGATAGAACGTAAATAGCAATTGATAGAAACCGCGATTAAGGATCATTTGGAATGAGAGACAACGCAGGCAGAGATTTGAAACATTTGTCTATATTTGCCACTGATTAATGTGCTCCACATTTCCCCTGATATAAGGAGGGCGCCATCAAGCTAGAAAGTGCAGAGAAGATTTACAAGGATGTTGCCAGGACTCAATTGCCTGAGCTACAGGGAGAGGTTATGCTTTATTCCTAGGAGCGCAGGAGACAGAAAGATGATCTTATCAAGGCGCAGAATGGTGGCACAGTTGTAGAGTTGCTGCCTCACAGCACCAGAGACATGGGTTTGATCCTGACTATGAGTGCTGCCTGTACGTTTGTACGAACTCCCTGTGACCATGTGGGTCTTTGCCGGGTGCTTTGGTTTCCTCCCGCACGCCAAAGATATACAGGTTTGTAGGTAGACAAAAATGCTGGAGAAACTCAGCGGGTGAGGCAGCATCTTTGGAGCAGATGAATAGGTGATGTTTCGATTCGAGACCCTTCTTCATTTTTGTCTACCTTTGATTTTTCCAGCATCTGCAGTTCTTTCTTAAACAGTTTGTTTAAGAACTGAAGAAGGGTTTCAGCCCGAAACGTTGCCTATCTCCTTTGCTCCATAGAAACTGCTGCTGCACCCGCTGAGTTTCTCCAACATTTTTGTGTACCTTCTTTCTTAAACAGGTCTGTAGGTTAATTGACATCATTAAAATTGTAAATTGTCCCTTGTGTGGGTGCAGGATAGTGTTGGTCAAGTCAAGTCAAGTCAATTTTATTTCTATAGCATATTTAAAACCAACTCTCGTTGACCAAAGTGCTTTACATTAGTGCAGGTACTAATGTGCTACATACAGTGGTACATAAATCAACAATACATACATAGATACATACAGCGCTTCCTCAGAGGACCTCAAGAAAGGCTTGAGAGTAGAAATAAGTTTTAAGTCTAGACTTAAAAAGAGTCGATGGTGGGGGCAGTTCTGATGGGAAGAACTGTTCCATAGTGTGCGGGGATCACAGGTCGATGTGGACTTAGTGGGCCGAATGGCCTGATTCCGTACTGTGTGACTCTGTCACTCCACATGTATTGTCACAGAACAAAATGTCATGTTGCCCAGAAATAAATGTTTAGATTATTTTTAAAGAACATAATTAAACTGGTTTGAATAGATCAAAGTTTACTTTTGAAGCTTTCATTTGCTGTAAAGATGAATAATGATGGCAAGTCTGGGTTTAGTTTTTGAGATGGGAGCCTTCAGTAGAGCTGGTTAGCCTTTATTGTCTGGTCAAAGTAACCTGGAAGCAGGGATGAATGGTAAAGTGAGGCTTTAGATGTTTACTTTGAAACCCCTTTGTTAGTTGAAAAACAGTCTTGCTTCTTGTACTGTGATAATTCAGGTGCATATAGACAATAGACAATAGGTGCAGGAGTAGGCCATTCGGCCCCTCCAGCCAGCACCGCCATTCAATGTGATCATGGCTGATCATCCACAATCAGTACCCTGTTCCTGCCTTCTCCCCATATGCCTTGACTCCACTATCTTTAAGAGCTCTGTCTAGCTCTCTCTTGAAAGCATCCAGAGAATCGGCCTCCACTGCCCTCTGAGGCAGCCAATTCCACAGACTCACAACTCTCTGTGTGAAAACATTTTTCCACATCTCTGTTCTAAATGATTTATCCCTTATTCTTAAACTGTGGCCATGCATTTATGGATACAAAGCAGTCAATTTTACACCTAACATCTTGCAATCAGTAGTGATTCAAGACTAAATGTTCCCGATGTTGGGGGAGTCCAGAACCAGGGTCCACAGTTTAAGAATGGGTGATCTTTTGGTTCAAGTCTGATGAAGGGTCTCGACCTGAAACGTCACCCATTCCTTCTATCCAGAGATGCTGCCTGTCCTGCTGAGTTAATCCAGCATTTTGTGTCTAAACTCAATTTAGGTCAGGGATGCTGATTGTGAAGTTTCTGCAAACCATAAAGGAAGCTGAGAATTTCCTGAAGCACAGGTTCCAAGTGGTGGCCTGACCAACAGCAGCAAGGAATTCAGGCAGATCGGATGTTGGTGGGAGAAATCCTTTGAGTGTGCCATTCTCTCCACATAGGTTCTACTGCTCATCGAGTGAAAAAGACAGCTAACCTAGGGAAGTGAACAGATCTATGACACAAGAAGAATATACAAAGTGCCGGAGTAGTCAACAGGACAGGCACCATCTCAGGAGATCATGGATAGACGACGTTTCAGTTTGTGATCCTTCTGCATGGGAAGAAGGGTCTTGACCCTTCCAGTCGACTATCCATATTCTTCTGAGATGCTGCCAGTCCTGCTGAGTTATTTCAGCAATTTGTGCCTTCTTTTGGAAATCAGTATCTGCAGTTCCTTATTTCTAGATCTATGACACCTTGGGGTAACAGTAAAGAGTAGAAATATAGTTGCCATAGGGGAACCCAAAAGTCATGGATCCAGACCCGAAACGTCATCTATCCATGTTTTCCAGAGATCCTTCCTATCTGGTGAATTACTCTCGCATTTTATGTCTTTGTTAGTTATGGGTTATGGACAGGTGACTCTCCAACTGTGATGAGGTTTTATATATTGTGTTGCTTCCTTGATGTGGATGTAACGAATATCACCAAATGAATTCAGAACATCGATTGAGACAATAGAACTAACAGGAGATTGTATCCTACTAATGTTGAAACCAGTGTGACAATAAGAAGCATATCCGAATATAGCATGGAGAGGTGAAAACAACTCTTGTCAGAGGTTACGGGGAGAAGGCAGGAGATTGTGCAGAGGAACGAGAGTTAGATCAGTCATGATTGAACGGCGGAGAAGACTTGATGGGCCGAATGGCCTAATTCTGCTCCAATCATTTATGATCTGTCTTAAACAGTCACGGTGGCGCAGCTGTAGAGTTGCTGCCTTACAGCAAAATGCAGCGCCAGAGACCCGGGTTCGATCCCGACTACGGGTGCTGTCTGTATGGAGGTTGTACGTTCTCCCCGTGATCTGTGTGGGTTTTCTCTGAGATCTTCAGTTTCCTCCCACACTCCAAAGATGTACAGGTTTGTAGGTTAATTGGCTTGATTAATTAGCTTGATAAAAATGTAAAATTGTCCAAGTTGGCGATATGCCCTGCTGACTACAAAATTCAGAAGGTTCAGAAGGTAAACACTGGGAGAGTCCATGCCTCAACTACCTCCACTGGCAGCTTGTTGCATACACCCACCTCTGTGTGAAAAAGGTTACCCCTCAGATTCCTATTAAATCTTTTCCCCTTCACCTATTGTCCTCTGGTCCACGATTCCACATCACACACACTTGGACAATTTTCATTTATACCAAGGTAATTAACCTACAAACCTGGACGTCTTTGCGCTGTGGAAGGAAGCTGAAGATCTCGGAGAAAACCCATGCAGGTCACGGGGAGATTGTACAAACTGTACAGACAACATCCTTAGTCAGGATCGAACCCAGGTCTCTGGCACTGTAAGCGCTGTAATGCAGCAACTCCGGTGCTGTCCCAACTAGTGACGTTGCTTTACAAAATAAGATACAAAGTGTTGGAGTGACTCAGTGGGTCACTCTGTATCTTTGGGTTTCTGTCACCCAGTTCAGGGAAGAAACTGTCCTTGAATTTGGAGGTGAGCGTTTTCACACTTCTGTACCTTTTGCCCGATGGGTTAGGGGAGAAGAGGGAGTGACTGGAATGAGACTTATCCTTGATTATCCTGCTGGTCTTGCTGAGGCAGCATGAGGTGTAGATGGAGTTCCTAGTGCCTCTAATATATTTTTAGGATTAATGTAATTGCGTAGATGAGCAGTGGGCAGGTGCTATAGACCTGCACGGGAAGGTAGACGCTCCCGCCCCCACGAGTCTTGGGCAGATGGGGCTTGTCAGCCTGGGAAGGCAGTCCATCTAGGAGAGGGAAAACTCTGATTTAAAATCTCCACTGCCTTGAGGCCATATCCAGTCATGGAAAAGTCTCCAGAAGTAAACCTCAAGGAAATCCGGAGTTGGGGCCCCTAAGACAGTTTGTCGTTGTCTACAACCTCGCTCTGGCAGCTCCTGCGACGGCGCTGGTGCCAAACTGTAACGGCCCTGCTGTTCCTTTGGATCGATCAGCGACGTGGAGAGGGGGAACGTGCTGCATGGGCAACAGCCTGCCCTCCATATGATATTGCCCAGGCTTGCATCCCACCAGGATGCATCAACCCATGGTCAGTCATAACCGAGAGAGCCCTACTACTTAATTGCATATGTTAATTTTGATTTGACTTTACCTGATTCCGATTCCAGAAGTCAACAAAGACGCAAACACGAAGTGATGTGGGGGAGATGATAGAGAATACAGTCGGGAGCTGGCTGGAGGTGAAGGAAAGTTGTCGACACAAAAAGCTGGAGTAACTCAACGGGTCAGGCGGCATCTCTGGAGAAAAGGAATGGGCCACGTTTGGAGTGGAGATCCTTCTTCTGAAAGAGCGAGAGATGTAGACGGTGATTTGGAGAGATGAGGAACAAATGAATTAAAGATATGCAAAAGAGTAACAGCGATCAAGGACAGGTGGAGCCCACGATGGTCCAGTGGTGGCTGTGCGCCAGGTGATACAGATACGTGTCTGTTATGCAATGCAGGAGGTGAAGGGATGCAGCCGCCGTTCGGCCCATCGGCTCCGGGCCCGCGGGCTGCGGCTCCCCGACGGCCGCCCGTCTCCATGGTTACGGCCCAGGCCCGTCTCCATGGTTACACCCAGGCCCGGTCCCTATGATTACACCCAGGCCCGTCTCTATGGTTACGGCCCAGGTCCGTCTCCATGGTTACGGCCCAGGCCCGTCTCTATGGTTACGGCCCAGGCCCGTCTCTATAGTTACGGCCCAGGCCCGTCTCCATGGTTACGGCCCAGGCCCGTCTCTATAGTTACGGCCCAGGCCCGTCTCCATGGTTACGGCCCAGGCCCGTCTCTATAGTTACGGCCCAGGCCCGTCTCTATGGTTACGGCCCAGGCCCGTCTCTATGGTTATACCCAGGCCCGTCTCTATAGTTACGGCCCAGGCCCGTCTCTATGGTTATACCCAGGCCCGTCTCTATAGTTACGGTCCAGGCCCGGTCTCTATGGTTATACCCAGGCCCGTCTCTATGGTTACGGCCCAGGTCCGTCTCCATGATTACACCCAGGCCCGTCTCCATGGTTACGGCCAAGCTTCACACTTTACGGCCGCTGCCGGCCCCGCTTGGCGACGGTCCCGCCGGGTTCTGGATTCGATGCAATGGCGGCGCTCACGAGATGGTGAGTCCGGGCTCCCGGCTCAGACGGCAACGGAGGGATGGGGACAGGGACAAGCGCGGGGGGAGAGGGACAAGCGCGGGGGGGAGAGGGACAAGCGAAGAGGGAGGGGAGAGAGACAAGAGAAGAGAGGAGGAGAGGGGAGGAGAGGAGTTCAGGCGAGTCTGGACAGCTGTTGGAGACCAGGGGACGGGGGGGGGGAAGAGGGTATGGGGGACGGGGGGAGTCTGGGGAAAGGTGGTCCAGATAGAGGGGGTCCGTAGACAAGGGGCTGGGCTCTGTGGAGAGGAGGTCCAGATAGGGAGATAGATATCTGGACTGGATCAAAGATCTATTTATTTATTATGTAAAAGAATATGTGTGTTATGATTGTGTTTATAATTTGGTTTTTTGTTGTTTGTCTTTTGCACAAAAGTCCGCGAGCATTGCCACTTTCATTTCACTGCACATCTCGTATGTGTATGTGACAAATAAACTTGACTTGACTTGACTACAGCAAGATTGCTATAGGATCTTTGGTCTGGATAAAGGAAGCATGGGGAAAGGGGGTCAGGATGGAGGAGGGGAGGGTCTGGGGACAGGCTAGTATGAAGTGAGGGGATCCAGGGAGATGGTTGGGGGAAGGTGCCTTGCCGAGGGGTGGGAAGGTAGAGGTTTAAGTTTATTATTGTCACATGTACCGTGGTGCAGAGAAAAGCTATGCTTTGAATGCTATCCAAACAGATCAGATGTGCCATACACACATACGATCAGTTCAACTCAAGTACAATAGATACAACAGGTGGGCTTTGGGAGGCCATGGATGCTACAGGTGTTGGGTGCTGGCTAGCAGCTCGGTGGATCAGCTCTCCGGTGCCCCGACCTGAAATGTTGCCTGTCCATTCCCACCTCAGATCCGCTGAGTTCCTCCAGCACTTTATTGTTTTGCTCTCTGGCTTTGGGCAGAGTTGGGAGACTGACTTGCCTTTTGTGGTCACAGGAAGTTCAGTGTTTATAATTAATTAATAGGAGCAGAATTAGGCCATTCGTCCCATCATTTCTACTCTGCCATTCAATCGTGGCTGATCTATCTTTCCCTCTCAACCCCATTCTTGTGTCTTCTTCCCATGAGCGCTGACATCTCTACAGCTTAATATAAGCATGAATAAAGGACGTTTTCAATGGAAAAAGCAATACATTCAATAATTTATTGAACTATTAAATGTTGATTATATTGTCTGCGTATATGGGCCTGTAAGGCTGTAATAAGAAATAATTTCATTGTTCTGTTGTGGGTACATGATAATTAAACACTCGTGGAAAGAGGCACGGTTAATCTTTCAGGTTGAAGTTCAACATAACTTCTCTAAAGTAAGATGTTTAGTGCAGACAGTCTCTGGGTTACATAAGGATTTTATTCATGAGAACTGTTCATAAACTCATTTTACTGTAAGTTATAAATGAGCAATTTCGATGAGGATTGATTAATACAGACAGTTATTTATTCTCTTTCGCCTTGTGGAGTTACAATGGTGCAGAATTACCCTGTTCCACATCCAGTTAGTGGCCTTAAAGTTTCAATAAATGTTGAATTGATGGTAAAATATTATAGGATTGTTAAAATGAGATTGTCTCTTCCGTTTCCAAAGCTAATCGCTCATGAGATCTCGTGTTGTGAATAATGGCGTCTCTTTGAATACTGTGAAAAGGTTACATGCAAACAATTTTTTTTTTCGAGAATGGTGTTCTTTGAATGAACTGCCCATTAGCCATATCCCATGACATCCTGAAGATGTAGCAAATTCTGCAACTAACTTTCCTTTCTTGAAGTTTTCTTCAAACGTTCATGGGAGAATTTCCACATATTAGGCAAATAGGATTTCCGTACGTCAAGTCTTCAGTAGCCTTCCTATATAAAGTCTGGGTTGGTGCATGACCAACCTGAAACATTCATATATTCTTTTTTTGTAGAGATGCTGCATGATCCGCTGAGTTACTCCAGTACTTTGTATCTATTTTTTAACTTAAGCACTATTCTGGTGCATAGCTAGCATCTTAGTAAGAAGATTATGTATTAAAGGTTTATTTTAGAGAATACATAGAACAGTACAGCACAAGCACAAGAACAAGCCCTTTGGCCCACAGTATTTGTGCTGAACATGATGCCAAGACAAACTCTTATCCATCTGCACATAATCCATATCCCTCCATTCCCTGCATATCCATGTGCCTATCCAAAAGCCTCATAAATGCCATTATTGCATCTGCCTCACCAACCAATGCAGGCAGCACATTTCAGGCACTCACTGTCCTCTGGGTAAAAAACACAGTTGCCCTGCGGATCACTTTCAAACTTAGCCCCTCTCACCTTAAAGCTCTGCCCACTAGTCTTTCACATTTCCTGAGATGGTAGGGCCATGGATTCTAGTCTTTTAGCCATTCGCCGTATGTTTGACGTTACTACTTTCCCAATTTCACTAGTTTAGTTTAGTTTATTGTCACGTGTACCGAGGTACAGTAAAAAACTTTTTGGGGCATGCTAACCAATCAGCAGAAAGACAATATCTGATTACAGACAATATGCTCCTGCCTCTTCTGATTACAATCGAGCCTTCCACAGTGTAGGATAGAGGATAAAGGGAAGAACATTTAGAGGAAGAAATAGTCCAGTAAAGTCCAATTAAGGATAGTCCGAGGGTCTTCAATGAGGTAGATAGTAGGTCAGCACTCCTCTCTAGTTGTTGGTAGGATGGTTCAGTTGCCTGATAACAGCTGGGAAGAAACTGCCTCTGAATTTCGGGGTGTACATTTTTACACCTCCGTGCCGCTTGCCTGATGGGAGAGTGGAGAAGAGGGAGTGGTCGGGGTGAGATTTGTCCTACATTATGCTGCTGGCCTTGCCGAGGCAGCGCGAAGTGTAGATGGAGTCAATTGAAGGGAGGTTGGTTTGTGTGATCATCTGTGTTGCGTCCACAATTTTCTGCAATTTCTTGCGGTCTTGAATGGAGATCAAGTCCTCTTCACCACCAACCGTGGCATCGTGTTTCAGGCACTCACTATGTCTTGGGTAAAAAAGAAATTTGCCCCGCACATCTCTTTTATACTTTGCTCCTCTCACCTTAAGGCTGTGCCCTTGCATGTTTTAATTTTCCATCCTGGGAAAAAGATTCTGACTACTGGTGCTGTCTGTACTGAGTTTGTATGTTCTCCCTCTGTTCGCCACCTCCAACGGGATCCCACCACTGGCCACATCTTCCCATCTCCTCCCCTTTTGGCTTTCCGCAGAGACCGCTCCCTCCGTAACTCCCTGGTCAATTCGTTCCTTCCCACCCAAACCACCACCTCCCCTGGTACTTTCACATGCAACCGCAGGAAATACTACACGTGTCGCTTTACCTTCCCCCCCCCCTTGACTCAATCCAAAGACCCAAGCGGTCTTTCCAGGTGCGGCAGAGGTTCACCTGCACTTTCTCCAACCTCATCTATTGCATCCACTGCTCTAGGTGTCAGCTGCTCTACATCGGTGAGACCAAGCATAGGCCTGGTGATCGCTTTGCTCAACACCTCCGTTCAGTTCGCAATAACCAACCTGATCTCCCGGTGGCTCAGCACTTTAACTCCCCCTCCCATTCCGAATCCGACCTTTCTGTCCTGGGCCTCCTCCATGGCCAGAGTGAGTCCCACTGTAAATTGGAGGAGCAGCACCTCATATCTTGCTTGGGTAGTTTACACTCCAGTGGTATGAACATTGACTTCTCCAATTTCAGGCAGTCCTTGCTTTCTCCTTCTTTCCCCTCCCCTTCCCAGCTCTCCCTCAGCCCACTCCCCTTCTCTTCCTTTCTTCTTCCCGTCCCCCCCCCCCCCCCCACCCTCTCCCCCTCCCCAACTCTCATATCAGTCTGAAGATGGGTCTCGACCTGAAACCTCACCTATTCCTTCACTCCATAGATGCTGCCTCACTCGCTGAGTTTCTCCAGCATTTTTGTCTACTTTCTCCCTGCACCAGTTTCCTCCCGTTTGCAGGTTAATTGTCTTCTGTAAATTGCCCCTATGTGTATGATGCAAAAATTGGGAGAACATAAAACTAGGGTACGGTTGATCGCTGGTCAGCATGTACTTGGTGGACCGAAGGGCCTGTTTCCACAATGTATCACTAAAGTAAACAATGCTATGCCCTGTCGTATTTGATATTTAATATTGGGAAATAGGTTCTGACTGTATACCCTATCTATGCCTATTGGAATTTTACATACTTCTTTCAGCTCTCCCCACAACCTCCGCCCCAGAGTATACAATGCAAGTGCATAAGTTTGTATGTTCTAAGAGCAGAATTAGGCCATTCAGCCCATCAAGTCTACTCCGCCATTCAATCATGGCTGATCTATCTTTCCCTCTCAACCCCATTCTCCTGCCTTCTCCCCATAACTGCTGACACCCGTACTAATCAAGTGTGTCCAACCTCTCCCTGTAGCTAATGCCCCCTAATCCAGGCATCATTCTGGTAAATCTCCTCTGCAACTTTTCCAAAGCCACCTCATCGTGCCCGTACCAGGGCAACCAGAACTGCACGCAATGGGTGTAATCAATGAACTTGAACCTGACCAATTATACCACGTAGTCTCTTACCTATAACACGTTATTGACTAATTTAAAACAGAGTTTTAAACACAATATTTAGTGCATTGTGTTAGTTTTGGGCATCATGTTCTAGGAAATATGTTGTCAAGCTGGAAAGGGTGCAGGGAAGATTTACGAGGATGTTGCCAGAACTCGAGGGCCTGAGCTATAGGGAGATGTTGAACTGGCTGTGTCTCTATTCCTTGGAATGCAGGAAGATGAGGGGAGATCTTGGAGAGGTGTAGAAAATAATGAGAGGAATACATCGGGTAGACACTCAGAGTCTCTTGCCCAGAGTAGGGGAATGGGGAACCAGAGGACATAGGTTTAAAGTGAGGGGGGGAAAGATGTAATAAGAACCTGAGGGGTAATTTCTTTACATAATGGGTGGTGGGTGCATGAAACAAGCTGATGGAGGAGGTAGTTAAGGCAGGTACTATCGTTTAAGGAAAAAAAATAAATTTATTTATTTATTCCTGTTTTTAAATTTTTTGTTTTGTATTTTTTTTGTTTTAATATTTTTGTTAGAAGCAAAAACGGGAAAACAGACTATTATAAACATTTCATGTATATCAGTCGTACATTATTAATATTATCAATTGTAGATTGATTCTGCTTCTAGTTTTTTTTATATAGATAGGAAGTAAGAAAATAAGAGAAAAAACCCCCCCACAAATGTCACGATAAAAAAAAGAATGGAATGATTTACTAATAATACATCATTGGAGATAGGTTCGTAGATTATCTCGTAGCTTTTCCTCCCGGACATATCTCCTTAAATAAAACTTATAATTCCATTCAAAATAAAAATTATAATATAAAATAGAAGAAGAAAAAGAATACTATGTTAGTAATGTGTAAAAGAAAGAAAAAAACTACATCTATAGTTGGTGCAGTTAGTGATAGCCACCCTAATGTGGCTAGATATATAAGGACTTCCATAGCCTTTGGTTAAAAAAAAAAAGTTTTTTTTTGAAGTTTAAAAAACATTTAGATAGGTACATGGATAGGACATGTTTAGCGGGATATGGGCCAAATGCAGGCTGGTGGATGAGACATGTTGATCGGTGTGGACAAGTTCGGCCTTGGGGCTGTTTCCACGCTGTATGACTGAAAGAGATATAGCAAACAAAGTTGATTAAATATCTTTTTTTTTGCTTGGCAGGATCCATTGATGACGTTCTTCATCCTGTATTTTCCTTGGCTTTTAACTTGGATCCAGGAGTGCTCCGTTTTCAACGTGTGAAGTTAACCGGCTCCTAGATGTCTGCGCTTCACACCTCCAGCCCGTTACTGGCGCTGAGGAGATTGAAGTATGGACCTGCTATGGCCGCTGCTTTTAGTCACGGCCACAGACTGCACTCGACTACATCCCCTTCCTCTTGGACTAAGGTGGTGTCTGAGGCAGAGAAGATCGTTGGGTACCCCACCTCCTTTATGAGCCTGCGCTGCCTGCTCAGCGACGAGTTGAGCAACATCGCCCTTAATGTCAGGAAATTGGTCGGGACAAAGCATCCTTTAATATCTACAGCCAGGTAAAAAATATACCAGGATTAAATCTAGGACATGTGAACGGTGTCAAGATGGTTGAACTTCATGGTTGGTTTTGAGTGATATATTTTGATGTTGTTAAAGATAGCGGAGTCAGGGGATATGGGGAGAAGGCAGGAACGGGGTACTGATTGGGGATGATCAGCCATGATCACATTAAATGGCGGTGCTGGCTCGAAGGGCCGAATGACCTACTCCTGCACCTATTGTCTATTTCTAATCTTCTTCTTGCATATGGCGTGCACAGCCTAAAGTTGTAGGACAACTTGTTCTATTTGATCTTACTTGATTGTGCACGCCAGGTTCATTGCATTCGTCGAAACAGGGCGGATCATGTGAAGGTTGCAATCTTCCACCCCGTCTATTGTCTATTGATGTTCTTTGACATATCCAGGAAAATAATTCAAAACGTAAAGGCCTTTTGCATGTCGAAGTTTTCATTGGATTAGAAAAGGTGAATAAGCCAGGAAGTTTAAAAAGCAAGATGCTAATTATAAGCAACTGCAGATGGTAGTTTATTTAAAAAAATACACAAAATGCTGAAGTAACTTGGCGAGTCAGGCAGCATCTCTGGGGAGAAATCGATAGGTGAGGTTTCGGGTCAGGACCCTTAAAGGGGCAGAGACCCGGGTTTGATTCTTACTATGGGTGCTGTCTGCACGAGTTTGTACCTTCTCCCCGTGACCTTCATGAGTTTGGTCAGGTTTCCTCCCACACTCCAAAGACGTACAGGTTTGTAGGCTAATAGCCTTGGTATAATTGTAAATTGTCCCTAGTGTGTGTGTACGATAGTGTTAGTGTGCGGGGATAGCTGGTCGGTGCAGATGCAGTGGGCTGAAGGGCTTGTTTCCGCACTGTATCTTTAAACTAAACTAAAAAAGGAAACAATTCTGGGACTAGCACGCAGAGAGTTGCCAGGCTTGGGCACCATCTTGACCTCGGAAGGCTGTAGATTAGTCCCCAACAGCAGCATTTATCCTTCTGCCATCTGTGTACATCTCTGGTCATTGATCTGTGGGTGGCCTCATTGCTAGTTGTGTCCCAAGCTGGGATTCCCAAGCTGGGAATGGGTGGTGTAGGGTTAATGCTGAACATTAACATTGGAGACTAACATTGAAGTAATTTAAAAAATATGTACAAAAGCAAATATAAAAGATATATTTGTTCTCAAGCTTTTACCAGGGGAGCTCTGATTTATTAACAGGAGGAGTCCATGGCATTAGTTTAATTTAGAGATACAGTTCGGAAACAGGCCTTTCGGCCCATCGAGTCCACTCCAAGCAGCGATCACCCTGTACACTAGCACTATCCTACACACTAGGGACAAATAACAATCTGAAGCCAATTAACCTACAAACCTGTATATTTTTGGAATGTGTGAGGAAATGTGAGCACCCGGAGAGTTTATATGTACATTAAGGGAAAAAAAGTAACTAGAGTGAAAAAGGGAACCCCAGGAATCAAAGCGATCATCTTTGTGTGGAGCTGCAGGAAATGGGCAAGGTCCTTAATGAGTATTTGGTGCAGTCAATGGAAGTATCTTGAGGGTAGTCAGGGTAGGTGGTGCTGAAGGTCCTGAAGTGTATGAAGATAAACAAATCTCCCGGGTCTGATCAGATATATCCAAGGACACTGGAAAGCTAGAGAGGAAATTGCCGGAGCCCTGGCTGAGATTTATGAGTCGGCATTAAATATGGGTGAGGTACTGGAAGAGGGAGGTCAATGTTGTGCCTCTATTTATGAAGGGCTGCAAAGAAAAGCCTGAGAACTATAGGCCGGTAAGTCTAACATCTGTGATTGGAGAGTTATCAGAGAGTATTCTGAGGGGTAAGATATGCATGCATTTAGATAGCCAAGGGCTGATTAGGGAGAGTCAGCATGGTTTTGTGTGTGGGAGAGCAAGTTTCACGAATCTGATTGTTTTTTTGAAGACGTGACAAAAAGGGTTGATCTGTGCAGAGCGGTAGACATCGTATATATGGATTTCAGCAAGTCATTGGTAGATGGGCCATATTGGTTGGGCCGAAGGGCCTGTCTCCATGCTGTATGACTGATTCATCAATAGCTCATCATGAAAATGTCTGGATTAGTATCGGTTTAGGTTTATTATTATATTCATAAGGATGAGGGGGTACCTCATTGAAACTTACCGAATAGCTAAAGCCTGGATAGAGTGAATGTGGAGAGGATCTGGAGAGTCTCGGACCAGAAGGCATAGCCTCAGGATAAAAGGACGTACCGTTAGCAAGGAGATGTGGAGGATTTTCTTTAGTCAGTGGGTGTGAATCTGTGGAACATTTTGCCATAGAAGGCTGGGGAGGCCAAGTCAAAGTATATATTGTAGGGCGGAGATTGACAAATTCTTGATTAGTACATGTGTCGGGGGCTATGGGGAGAAGACAGGAGAACGGGAAGATAGATCAGCCTTGATTGAATGGCGGAATAAACTTGGTGGGCCTAATGGCCTAATTCTGCTCCTATATCTTATGAACTTATTACGTGTTTAAGAAAGAACTGCAGATGCTGGAAAAGTCGAAGGTAGACAAAAATGCTGGAGAAACTCAGCGGGTGAGGCAGCATCTATGGAGCGAAGGAATAGGTGAAGTTTCAGGTCGAGACCCTTCATCAGACTGAAAAAGGGTCTCGACCCGAAATGTCACCTATTCCTTCGCTCCATAAATGCTGCCTCACCCGCTGAGTTTCTCCAACTTATTATGTGTAGTGAGGTACAGTGAAAGGCCTTTGTGTGCTATCCAATCAAATATAATAATACTATACAGGAATGCACTCTTGCCAAATACAATCAAGAAAAATACCGGAATGCAGAAAATACTTTCTCAGCATTGTAGCATAATATCTGCAGATAAAATGTTCAATGTGCTCAATGAGGTAGGTTGGAGAATTGAGACTGTACTTTGCCATATGGAAGGACTGTTCAGAGGTCTGATAACGGAGGGAAAGAAACTGTACCCGTGTCTGGTGGTGCGCGCTTTCAAGCTATTGCGTCTTCTGTCGGATGGGAGGGGGGAAAAGGAATGACTGGGGTGGGGAGTGTAGATGGAGTCAATAGTGGGGAGTCTGGCCTGTGTGATGGACTGGGCTACATCGACATCCAGGAATGCATTGTGACTAAAGGGCCTGTCCCACTTGCCAATTTTTGCCGGCGTCATATTAGTGTTGCCAAAAGATTTTGAACATTTCAAAATCCAGCAGCGACAAAAAAGTGGTTGCGACACTTGAAAAAACACCCGCGCGTCACGCGTCATCACGCAGCGTCATGCCGCATCACGCCGCGTATTTTTTGGTGACCTGATACGTCAGTCAATGATGCCGGCAGTCGCCGAAAAAAACGCCAAGTGGGACAGGCCCATAAGACCAGGTTGGCAAATAGAGTAAAATACAGGTTGAACAATATAAACTGGATTTGACATTAGAAGAGATTACATAGAGGGATGACCTCATATTGGTGAGGGGTGACTACTGAAGGTTGGAAGACTTTAAGGATATTAAGGACGGGTCTCACCCCGGCCACCCCCTCCTCTCCCCTCTCCCATCAGTCAAGAGGTACAGAAAATGTGAAAATGCACACCTCTAGAGTCAGAGACAGTTTCTTCCCAGCAGTTCCCAGGCAACTGAACCATCCTATTAACAACTGCAGTGCAATCCTGAACTACTATCCACCTCATTGGTGACCCTTGGACTATGTTTAATTTGACTTTGCTGGACTTTATATTGCACTGAACCTTTTTCCCTTTAGCACGTATCTGTACATTGTGGATGGCTCGATTGTAATTGTGTATTGTCTTTCTGCTGACTGGTGAGCACGTAACAAAAGCTTTTCACATGACAATAAACTAAACTAAACAATAACCTGAAAATAAAATTATAAAGTTGCTTGCAGAACGTTTCTAGGCTGTGGTTTAAATGATTAGTTTCTAGCTTCAAATGGAGAGTTACAAAAACAGATTTGCTTGGAAGCAATGGAAAGTTTTGGAACCCTTCATCAAACAAGCACTGTATGTCAGTCGACTGTGAAGAATTTAAAAGCCATGAATGATGCTTGTTAATTATGTTCATAAAGTGCAAAGGCAGGTTTATGGATTAAGGTCTCAATTTGCTCTGAACTTTGATCTGTGGAATAGGCTCAAATGGCGAAAAGGCTTATTCAATAGACAAATGTCGCTCTGCTAAGAACATTGCTACCCTTCAGAATTGTATGATACGAGCTGCCGGAGGAGGTAGTTGAGGCAGGGGCTATAGGCATGTTTAAGAAGCAGTTACGCAGGTACCTGGATAGGACAGGTTTACAGGGATATGGGCCAAACGCAGACTGGTGGGGCTTGTGTAGATGGGACATGTTGGTCGGTGTGGGCAAGTTGGGCTGAAGGGCTTGTTTCCACGCTGTATGACTCTCTGACTATAACTAAGGTGGTGATGGTTAATGTAAAATGACTGCAAGGTTCCATATATGACTGTTGCATGAAGATAGACACAAAATGCTGGAGTACCTCAGCAGGTCAGGCAGCATCTCTGGAGAAAAAGGATGGGTGGCCTTTTGGGTCTGAACTATTCTTCAGTCATGTCTATTGTGTGCATCAGTCTTGCTTCACAAATCTGCACATTTACCATTACACCTTGGAGTAGATTGCAAATGTAAATATTGTCTAAAACTCCCTTGGAGACATGATGCTTTTGCCCTCTAGAGATCGATCTGGCTGGATATTGTACTCTTGTCTGATACGACAGCTTTCAGGAGCAACACTTCTACACATCTAAGTTGTGCTGCAATGTTCAAGCTGATAATGGCTTTGCTGGTGTTAGAACAGCAGTACAGTGCAGCACAGGAACAGGCCTCTCGGCCCACAATATCTGTGGTGACCATCATACCAAGTGAAAGTCCCCTGTCTGTACATGACGCACGCCCCTCCATTCCCTGCCCATTCAAAAGCCCGTAAAAAGGCCACTATTGTGACTGCTCCATACATCGTTAAAATATGCCCCTCTCACCTTATTACTATGGCCTCCAATCATCGGCAGTCACTCGGAACGAGTATGACTGTCCTCTTTTGGGAGGACGCCTGTGCGTGACTTTGTTTAACGTGGGGAGAATGGTGCACAGACAGCCACCCCACGGTCCTTGACAGATCTGGGTCAGGATCCAATGGCATGGAATCCAAGATGACCGGAGACCCTTTTCTGCTGCAGCCTTCATCCACCTTCCCAGCCGTTGTGACGCTCCACTAAAGTCAGCCATCATCCTCCGCCTGTTCCACCGTTGAGGTCTTTGTTGGATTGCTCTTTGTCAGGAACCTCCCCCTCCTGGTAGGGCCATGGGTGGCCCTACCTGGAGCATTGCTCCAGACAGCATCGCTCTCAGGATCTCAGGTCCACACAAGCTTCTCCGCCACGACAAGGTGACAATCCACGGAGAGGTATGGTCTCTAATGTTTGATATTTCACCCACGAGAAAAGGTTCTGAATGTCTGCTCTACCTTTGCAGATCAATACAATACAATACATTACAATACGGTTTCTTTGTCACATTGCACATAAAGTGCAAGTGAAATGAATATGTCAGCAGCGGTACAATTATAAAGATCACACACAAAAACACAATAAAAATTTAACACAAACATCCACCACAGCATTCATCACTGTGGTGGAAGGCACACAATTTGGCCAGTCCTCCTCCATTTTCCCCCGTGGTCGGGACCTCAACCCTCCGCAGCCGTTGCTGCGGGCATCCAGATGGTAAAAGGACAAGGTACAAGTCCAGTTAAGTCCAGAGTCGGCTCTTCCCCACCGGAGACCGCGGCTTTAAGTTGGTGTAGGCCGCAGGCCGGCGGTCGAAGATTTAAAGTTTAAAGTTCCCGCCGCGCCGCAGCCAGAAGCACCGCAGAACGCAGGGCCAGCGGTAGAAGTTGGCCGCGGGCCGGCAGTGATGGCTTCTTCTTCCCCCAGGTCCCCCACGAGGGATCCCGGGCTGTAGACGCCGCGCCAGCTGGAGCTGTGCAGACGGCGGCTTCAGGCTGCCGGCTGCCCCGGGCCAGCGAAACGGAGCTCTCCCCTCCAGCGAGCCCCAGCGAGGGCTCGCCCGCTCCACGCCGAGAGTCCACGCTTCGCCCGCTGCTGAAGCCCCGGCGCGCGTCTCCGGGAAAGGCCGCGCCGATCCTTGCTGTTAGGCCACGGGGAGGCGACCTGGAAAAAGTCGCCTCTCCTTGGAGGAGGCGGCCGAAACGGTTTCCCCCTCACCCCCCCCACACAAAACACACAAAGAAACATTAAAAACATACTTTAAAACATACTAAAAAAATTAAAAAAGTTGAAAAAACGAACACGCTGCTGACAGGGCTGCCGCCATTGCAGCTCCCCCACCGACTTACATAAGGGTTACTTCTCGCAGACTCTTCGTAAGTAGAACGTTACATCAGTCAGAAACAAAGTGCGACTGCGCACACCTATGACCAGGGAACTGGTTGTGGACTTTGGAAGAGAGGAAGGATGAGGACCCATAAACCTGTCTATATTGAGAGTCAAAAGCTTCAAATTCCTGGATGTCCATATTTCTGAAGATCTTTCCTAGGCCCAGCACCTGATACAATTATAAATAAAGCACATCAATGCCTCTACTTCCTGAGAAGATTATGGAGATTCAGTATGTCAGAGAGAATTCTCTTGAACTTCTGGGTGCATCATGGCCTGGTTCAGCAACCTGAATGCCCAGGAGCGTCGAAGATTGCAAAAAGTTGTGGACACTGCCCAGTCCATCACGGCTTCTGACCTCCCCTCATCGAAAGGATCTACCGAGGTTGCTGCCTCAAAAAGGCAGCCAGCATCATCAGTGACCCACACCACCCTGGCCACGCTCTCATTTCACTCCCACAATTGGGAAGAAGGTACAGGAGCCTGAAAACTGTAACGTCCAGGTTCAGGAACAGCTTCTTCCTTACAGCCATCAGGCTATTAAACACTACAACCTTAAATAAGCTCTGAACTACATTACACTATTATTGTTATTATTGCACTATTATTGTTTGTTTGATTTTTGTGTACATATGTGTGCGTGTTTGTATATGTGTGTTTATTATCTTGTTTACAGTGTACTATGTTTACATATTCTGTTGTGCTGCTGCAAGTAAGAATTTCATTGTTCTATCTGGGTTGGGGTGAGGGAGGGAGGGAGGGAGGGAGTGACTGAAGGTAGGGAGTGACGGAGGGGAAGGGAGAGGTGAAGGAGGGAGTTGGGGAGGAGAGGGGAGAGAAGAGGGAGGGTGAAGAGGAGGAGGAGGGAGTGTTTGGGGGAATGAGCCATGCCTGCGCAGTTGGGGGCTATGGGTGAGTGGTGGAATATTGCGGTGGGGGAACGGGGCCCGATGGGTTCCACGGTCTAGTATGACAATAAAACACTTGACTTGATTCCCTATCCGATGCCCTCGAGGGATGGGGGAGCTCTGAGGTGGGGAGAAGAAAATTGGTGTCGAGTACAGTTACTGAGCAATCGTTGATGATCATTTGATCCTCCTGCTTGAACTAGTATATCATGGAGGGACTGCAAGAATCCACAGCACTGATGTGGGGCAGTCTGAAGAAGGGTCTCCACCCGAAACATCACCCATTCCTTCTCTCCAGAGATGTTTCCCGTCCCGCTGAGTTACTCCAGCATTCTGTGTCCACCTTCGATTTAGAACAGCATCTGCAGCTCTTTCCTGCACAATGCTGTGGGTCATCTACTGGCTGTTATAATATGCATACAGTATATATTGTATACCTTTTCTGCAGCTGCATGTCCAAGCTCTCCATGGCATACATAAAACAGTACAGTACAGGAACAGGTCCTTCAACCCCCCAATGTCTCGGGCTGAGCATGATGCTGAGTTAAACTAATCTCCTCTATCTGCATGTGATGCCTATCTCTCCATTCCCTACATACCTATGTGTCTATCTAAAAGCTTCTTAAATGCCACTCCAACATTATATCGGGAAGAAAAGCCAAACATGTCCATGGTATTCCTGTTATGCAGCAGGGGTTTGTTTTGCTAAGCCATCACCTGACCTATCTTTACCGTAGTGTTTTTTCCGTTCATGAAGAATTGGCAAATGGAGACACTAAATGCTGGAGTAATTTAGTGGGTCAGGCAGCATCTCTGGAGAATATGGATAGGCGACGATTCGAATCAGGATCTATCTTTATACTGATCCCGACCCCAAATGTCTTGACCCAAAAAGTCACCAATCAATATATTCCAGTGATGCTCCCTGACCCCTTGAATTACTCCAGCATTTTGTGAATTTTGTTTGTAAACCAATGCCCGCAGTTTCTTGTGTCTGCTAAATGAAAAGATTGGTACTGAAGAAAATCTATTGGAGATTGTCTGTAGATCCCAATGATTTAATGCAATAAAGGCATGCATGGCTTTCTGGGTTTTAGGTATGAAAGCCAGAAACAATTAGCTGCAGTAATCCCAAATTTCCTGTTGCAATTGTGCATTCTGTTGCTTCATAGTCCTAGTCCAGATTGTGGGATGGACATCACACAAGGCACCCAGACTGGTTCAATGTTCCAGTCTTATTTGTTTGCATAGTCGACACTTTAAGGTGAATGGAATTTCCTCGGCAGTTTAGCAGAGTCCACGACAGAAATATAGTGTACATTTTGAACACTGAACAGATAAAATGTCTTATCTTTGGCGGCACAATGGTGCAGCAGCAAAGTTGCTGCCTCGCGGCACCAGAGACCCGGGCTTGATCCTAACTATGAGTACTGCCTGTACGGAGTTTGTACATTCTCCCTGTGACCATGTGGGTTTTCTCTCGGTGCTCCAGTTTCCTCCCACGCTCCAAAGATGTACAGGTTTATAGGTTAATTGGCTTTGATAAAATTGTAAGTTGTCCCCAGTGTGTGTAAGATAGTGTTAAGTGTGCGGGGATCGCAGATTGGCGCGGACTCAGTGAGCCGAAGGGCCTGTTCCCACGCCGTATCTCTATAGTCTAAATCTTTGTAAAAAGTGTTCCTTGTAACTTTTTTTCTTATCTTTACTAATTATTTTTGCAATAATTTGAGGAAAATATGCACAGCTTTTTTTATTTTGAAAAGCTAATTTCACATATCAGGACTAAATGTGAAGTTAATTGACGTTAAGTTGAGGCATAGTGTGCTAAGCAAGCTCATTTATCATACCTTATTTCATTGGAATGTGAATAATTTTATGAGGTGAACATGTAATCATATAAATTTTAATGCTAAAACTTAACAACTTTTTGCTCATAGCATGTTTTATTGAGCCGACCTAATTCTCATACTTCAGAATTAAGTTCCCACCATTGCTTAGCCTGTTTTATACTTTACAGAGTGTCAAAACATTTCCTTAAGACATTTTTTTAATAGCTTCAATATGGAAAGACTCTTTATTTAATACTTAAATATCAGCCCCATAGGTGAAGGTTTAGATTAGTTTAGTTTGTCACCTGTACCGAGGTATGGTCAAAAGCTTTTGTTGCGTGCTATCAGGTCAGCAGAAAGACTGTACATGATTACAATCGAGCCGTCCACAGTTTACAGATAAACGATAAAGGGAATAACGTTTAGTGCAAAATAAAGTCCGGTTAAAGATTGTCCGAGAGTCTCCTGCGAGGTAGATAGTCAGGATTGCTCTGTAGTTGTGGTAGGATGGTTCAGTTGCACGATAACAGCTGGGAAGAAACTGTCTCTGAATTTATAGGTGTGCTTTTTCACACTTCTGTACCTCTTGCCTAATGGGAGACTGGTCCTTGGTTAATGCTGCTAGCCTTGCCAACGCATAAATGAAGTCCATGGAAGGACGGTTGGTTTGTATGATTTACTAGAATGTTGCCTGGGTTTCAACAACTAAGTTACAGAGATAGGTTGAATAAGTTAGGTCTTTATTCTCTCGAGCGCAGAAGGTTAAGGGGGGACTTGATAGAGGTCTTTAAAATGATGAGAGGGATAGACAGAGTTGATGTGGACAAGCTGTTCCCTTTGAGAATAGGGAAGATTCAAACAAGAGGACATGACTTCAGAATTAAGGGACAGAAGTTTAGGGGTAATATGAGGGGGAACTTCTTTACTCAGAGAGTGGTAGTGGTGTGGAATGAGCTTCCAGTGGAAGTGGTGGAGGCAGGTTCATTGGTATCATTTAAAAATAAATTGGATAGGCATATGGATGAGAAGGGAATGGAGGGTTACGGTATGAGTGCAGGCATGTGGGACTAAGGGGAAAAAAAGTTGTTCGGCACGGACTTGTAGGGCCAAGATGGCCTGTTTCCGTGCTGTAATTGTTATATGGTTATATGGTATGATGGTCTGGGCTGCGTCCAATTTCTAGCGGCCTTGGATGGAGCTGTGGATGAATTATTGTATGAGAACACAAGTGTGAGCATGCGTAGGAATCATTTTGGTTTATCATGATTATGGTAATGCTGATGTTTATATTGTATTGATCAAACTCAATCCCATTTACCACACTGTTACATTTTATGTTCATTTCGACGCACCTTACTACAGGTACTTGTATTTTAAACATATTAGGTTCAATTGATGGCACTGTTTTCCAACTTTTTGTGGTTCATTGAATATGAATTATTTTGTACAAAAATCATTAAAATGTAATCATATTAATTTTAATGCTAAATCTCAACAACATTTATGTTCAGCGTATGTTTTGTTGACTCGGAGTCAAACAGCGTGGAAACGAGCCTTCGACCTAATTTATTCCTCTCGTGATTTTATACACCTCTACAAAGATCACCCCTCATCCTCCTGTGCTCCAAGAAATCGAGTCCTAGCCTGCTCAACCTCTCCCTATAGATCGGGTCCTCGAGTCCTAGCCTAATTCTACTTCCAGCAGAATTCAGTCCCCACCATAAAAAGCAAGGCATTGTTGAGCCTGTATTATTTTCTTTACAGAAAGTTAAAACATTTCCTCAAGAAATTATTAATAACTTTCAATTTGGAATGACTCTTTAGTTGTTTGAGAAAGCATCTTCTATTTTTTCTTTCATAGTGGTAGCACTAACCTTAATTAAAGTTTACCTCATATTTAGTTTTCTAAATAATGAAAACAATCTTTCATTGCTCGCCCACTTAATATTTTCCATTAAGCCTCTTTAACAGTTCCTTCATTCTTCTTTAATTCACTCAAAGTGCCAGTTTTCCGAGCCCAAGACTTGAATTGGTTCATGAGGTGAGTCCATGACCACCAACTTGGAAGCAATAAAGGATGCACAATACATGCTGCCCTTGCCAGTTATGCCCTCATCCTGTCAGGCACCAAGCCAGAGTGTTGGAGTCCTGTGTTTTGAAGTTTTTTTTTTAAATGACCAAAATTCTAAATGCTATAAATCAAATTTAATAACATTCAATAATTTTCACCATTTGATGAAATGTAAACAAAAATCTGCAGATGCCTGGACGTCTGAAATAAAAACAGAATGGTGGAAAAACTGAGAAGGTCAGGTAGCACCTGTGGAAAGAGGGACAATTAATCTTTCGTGTCCATGACATTCATTGGGGCTGCACAGCTGCACAGAGCTGCTGCCTCACAGCGCCAGAGACCCAGGTTCAAACTTTACCAGACTTTATCTTGCACTGAACATTATTCCCTTTATCCTGCATCTGGGCATAGTGGACGGCTCGATTGTAATCATGTATAGTCTTTACGCTGACTTGTTAGCATACAAAATCTTTTCACTATACCTCGGTGTAAAGGGACTTAGTCTGACACACTGTAACCTTTACTAGAGTCTTTATTATAGCACATGGCACACACATCCCAGCACTGGCTGCATCCAGCCTTCAGGCTTACCAGGACAAAATGGGAGGAGGGGAGGGGAGGAGATCATAGTTATACTGATATGAGAGGGCGTGTTAATGGTGATGAGGTAGCTACATTATAGGTTGCATGCATAAACCATCTACACTCGGTACGCTTGATAATAAACTAAAACTTGTGTAGGGAGGACCTAAACTGGTGCAAATTGGGGTAGTAACCCCAAATGTATGGTGAATGGTCAAGAGACCAGAATCCATGGCTATGTCCTGTCCCTCGATCTCAGAAGTGGATAAACAGTAAAAACCTTTTTTTTTCCCAGGGTGGAAATGTGGGAGGCCAGTGGGCATAGCTTTAAAGTGAGAGAGGGAAAGTTTAAAGGAGATGTACGGGATAAGCTTTTCGCACAGAGTGGTGGGCGCCTGGAACGCACTGCCTGGGGTGGTGGTGGATGCAAGTACAATACTGGGATCTGCGAGGCTTTTAGCTAGGACCATGGATTTGTAGAGAATAGAGGGATATGGATTATGTCCAAGCAGTCTAACGTGGTAAAATGTTCGGCATGAATACTGTGGGCCAAAGTTTCCATTCCTCTTTTGCATATGGGGTTTGAAATTGATGCTTAATTCATTTAATTTGTCACATATAAAATATTATTTGAATTTTATCCTAACTATAGTGTGATTTGTGAATTAATCCTGCAATTTCAGCAATAAATTTCATTTCATAATTCCTGTATATTTACAGTGTGTGGACAATCTTTTTAAAGTAGATAATAAGGGAATAGATATCTTTCAGCTTGCTGTGCTGCAAGTGATTTCCCCAGCTCTTTGCTTGGTTCTTTACACTAACTTAAGGTGTTAGTGGAAAATTCAGGATCCCCAATGGTCAAGCTCACTAATATTAAGGAAACAGCTTATGTTCTTTTTCTCAGCTGTTGATATCACCATACTCCTTTATTTATTAAGGAGAAATCGAGAAATTAACAGAAACTTCTGCAAGGAGCGACACGGTGGCACAGCAGTAGAGTTGTCGCCTTGCAGCGCCAGAGACCCGGGTTCCATCCTGACTACGGGTGCCGTCTGTACGGACTTTGTACGTTCTCCCCGTGACCAGGTGGGTTTTCTCCGGGTGCTCCGGTTTTAATTTTGTGTCACGTGTACCGAGGTATATTGAAAAGTTTTTTGTTGCGTGTTAACCAGTCAATGAAAAGACAATACATGAATACAATCGAGCCATCCACAGTGTACAGATACATGATAAAGGGAACAACATTTAGTGCAAGATAAAGCCAGTATAGGCTGATCAAAGATAGTCTGAGGATCACTAATGAGGTAATAAGTAGTTCAGTTTTGCTCTTTAGTTGTGGTAAGATGATTCCGATGCCTGATAACAGCTGGGAAGAAACTGTGTCGGAAGGAACTGCAGATGCTGGTTTACACCGAAGATAGACACAAAATGCTGGAGTAGGCAGCATCTCTTGAGAGAAGGATTGGATCCTCGAGGGTCTTGACCCGAAACAGTCCCCGTTCCTTCTGTCCAGAAATGCTGCCTGTCCCGCTGTGTTACTCCAGCATTTTGTGTCTATCTTCGGAAGTAATTGTCCCTGAATCTGAAGGTGTGTGGTGCCTTCACGCCACGTTGGTTTTGCATACAGCCTGTCACCGCTGGCGACTCGCCAGCAGCCCCACGAGAAGGTCCAGCCACAAGACTCGGTTTGTACTCGCTAGAATTTAGAAGATTGAGGGGGGATCTTATAGAAACTTACAAAATTCTTAAGGGAATTAAGGGAATCTCCTGCATCTAGCCTGTCTTGGAGACAAGAACTTTGCCTTCCATCACAGTGAGGAGGAGAGCCACTGTGATGGATGTTTATGTGAATAGTGTTGGTGTGTGTTTTGGTTCTTTTATTGTATGGCTGCAGAAACTACATTTCGTTTGAACCTCATGTGAGGTTCAAATGACTAATAAAGGTATTGTCTTAAGGGGTTGGACAGGCTAGATGCAGGAAGATTATTCCCGATGTTGGGGAAGTCCAGAACAAGGGGTCATAGTTTAAGGATAAGGAAGACGTCTTTTAGGACCGAGATGAGAAAAACATTTTTCACACAGAGAGTGGTGAATCTCTGGAATTCTCTGCCACAGAAGGTAGTTGAGGCCAGTTCATTGGGTATATTTAAGAGGGAGTTAGATGTGGCCCTTGTGGCTAAAGGGATCAGGGGGTGGAGAGAAGGCAGGTACAGGATACTGAGTTGGATGATCAGCCTTGATCATATTGAATGGCGGTGCAGGCTCTAAGGGCCGAATGGCCTACTCCTGCACCTATTTTCTATGTCTATGTTTCTATATAAGAGCCCAATAACACTCCAAGGTCATACGGGTCAATTGGCCTAATCTGCACACGGGTTATGAATGGTGAGAATGTAGGTAAAAGGGGCTTCTGGAATAAACGTGACACAAGGTGTCTGGCTCAGCTAAGTGTAGTTTGGTCTTTCTTTGTGTCGTGGGATTCAGTAGACCCTACAGGTGTGCATTTTCACACTTCTGTACCTCTTGCAGATGTTTCCTCTGTTTTAATAAGGATGTAGAGGCTTTGGAAAATATGTAGAGGAGGTTTACCAGACTGATGCCTGGATTAGAGTGGAATTGGCTACAGGGGGAGGTTGGACAGACTTAGATTGTTTCTCTGGAACACCGGATGTTGCGGGGAGACCTGATAGATGTATATAAAATCATGAGAGGCATAGATCGCGTAGACAGTCAGCACTATTTTTCACAGGATGGAAAAATCAAATACTTGAAGGCACATTTTGAAGGTAAGAGGGGTAAAGTTTATAGGGGATGTGTGGGGCAATATTGTTATACACAAAGGGTGGCGAGTGCCTGAAACGTGCTGCCAGAGGAGTTGGTGGAGGCAGATTCAATAGTGGCATTTAAGAGACTTTTGGATAGGCACACGAATATGCAGGGAATGGAGGAGTATGGATTATGTGCCAGCTGATAAGGGTTGGAGTTCATGGAGGTAGTTTGGAGGTAATGCTGGTCTAATGTACATAAAAACACCCGTTTAGCTCCGTTTTCTTGTATCAGTTTGAGTAATCAGATCTCCACATCCTGCAAAAGGCTTGGAGCTCCATTTACAGGAGAACATGGTGTGGCTCATTGAAACTTTATTGCATTCCATTACGGTCTTTAGTTCTTGACTCGTGTCTGCATAATAAGGTTTAAAAAATAAATTTGCCTAAATGGTTAACATTTATGGAACTCTCACTCTTACCTTACCCCTTACTCTCCCGCTGGTGTCCTTCAGGATCTGCCATGTCTAATAGAGTTTCCCTGAGGGGAGTGTTGCATTTGTAAACTTATATTAAGAAGCAATATCCTGGAGTCTTTTCGTTCTTTCCTGTCCCCAGATTTTAATTGTATTCATTGTTGTTGCATTTGCTGTTCACTTGGATGGGATAGTTGTCAGTTGTTACATTTTGTGATTGATTAGTATAGTTTAGTTCAGATATACAGTGCGTTAACAGGCCCTTTGGCCCACTGAATCCGTGCCGACCAGCGAGCTAGCCATACTAGGCACTAAGAGACAATAGGAATGAAGCCAATTAACCTACAAAACCTTTCAGTTTAGTTTAGAAATACAGCGTGGAAACAGGCTCGCCAGCCCACCCAGTCCGCACCGACCAGCGATCCCCGCACACTAACACTATCCTATACACGCCAGGGACAATTTTACCGAAGCCAATTAACCGAAAAACATGTACGTCTTTGGAGTGTGGGTGGAAACCGGAGCACCCGGGAGAAAACCCGCACGCCCACGGGGAGACCGTACAAACTCCACACAGACAGCACCCGTATTCAGGATGGAACCCGGAGCCACCGTGCCACTCCTCTGTATTCAGATCCTCGGATTCAGATTACCTTTCCCCTAAAAGGGCATCACGGTGGCGCAGCGGTAGAGTTGCTGCCTTACAGCGAATGCAGCGCTGGAGACCCGGGTACAATCCTGACTACGGGCGCTGCCTGTACGGAGTTTGTACGTTCTCCCCGTGACCTGCGCGGATTTTCTCCGAGATCTTCCGTTTCCTCCCACACTCCAAAGACGTGCAGGTATGTAGGTTAATTGGCTTGATAAATGTAAAAATTGACCCTATTGGGTGTAGGATAGAGTTTATGTGCGGGGATCGCTGGTCGGCGCGGACACGGTGGGCCGAAGGGCCTTTTTATGAGCTGTATCTCTAAACTAAACTAAACTAAACAAAAAGGCCACATGCTTTCAGGCAGCTTGTGAATCAATCATATACCAGTGGAGGGTGACAAGGGCTGATGATACTTGATGGTGCACTTCATTTTGGTGACCTTTTTAGAATCATTCAGTGCGGAGGAAGTCATTTGATCCATTGTGCCATTGCCAATTCTTTGGAAGAACTATCCAGTTAGTTCCACTCCTCCAGTATTTCCCTATAGCCCTGTAAATGTTTTCTTTTTAAGCATATATCCGGTTACCTCTTGAAATCTAAGGTTGGGAATTTTAACCCAATGCTGGTACGTTAGTTAAGATTTAATTTTCATTAGTAGTTATGGCTCAGTTGAAAATATTATTGTTCCCCACACATAAACTTACTCTTGTTCATAAGTTATAGGAGCAGAATTAGGCCATTCGGCCCATCAAGTCTGTTCCGCCATTCAACCATGACTGATCTATCTTTCACTCAGTTTTGTTTTGTGCTAACGTCAGCGTAATGATAATACATGATTACAGCGTACAAATACATGGTAATGGAATAACGTGAATAATGTTTCGTGCAAGATGGGTTGAGGATTTTGCATAAAGAGTGACATGCAACAAGACCTGGGCACATGGAATTGTAGATCATGCATTACTGGCGCTATGTTTTCTGGAAGAAGCTATGTCCCAAAATCTTGCGAATAATGCCTTAAGACGAACGATATATGCGCATCGACTAATGGATAACTGGATTTTTGGATGGAATGCATTTTGCAGGCTTGTTAAAGTAAAATAATTTTTGGTATTAGACTCGTCATACAGCGTGGAAACAGGCCCTTCGGCCCAACTTGCCCACACCGGCCAACATGTCCCATCCGCACTAGTCCCACCTGCCTGCGTTTGGCCCAAACCTGTCCTATCCTTGGACCCGTCCGAATGTTACGATAGTATCTGCCTCAACCACCTCCTCTGGCAACTTGTTCCATACATCCACCACCCTTTGTGTGAAAAAAGTACTCTTATTAAATCTTTTCCTCCTCACCTCAAACCTACGTCCTCTGGTTCTCGATTCCTCTACTCTGGGCAAGAGACTCTGTGCATCTACCCGACCTATTCCTCTCATGATTTTGTCCAAAGCAATTGAACAACGATGTTTGTACTGTGAGTAGTTTGCATCAAGCAATCCCTTTTGTTCCAGAGACTCTGTAAAGTGTACAGTTAGAAAGCGAACCCTGCGGAAAGAACGTGCTGCTCCCAAACCAAACTAAATGCAGTGTTTGGTAGACAAAAATGCTGGAGAAACTCAGCGGGTGCAGCAGCATCTATGAAACCCTTCTTCAGACCCGGCCCGAAACGTTGCCTATTTCCTTCGCTCCATAGATGCTGCTGCACCCGCTGAGTTTCTCCAGCATTTTTTTGTACCTTCAATTTTCCAGCCTTTGCAATTCCTTCTTAAACACTAAAGGCAGTGTTTACTCGTCAGTCTTTTGTTAACCAAGCAGCCTTCATTATAGACGTCAAATGAGGACTTTCTGAAGGGCCCCAATGTGTTTGCCCAGCTAACGTCACACGTCTGTCGCTAACAGTCACATTCTGCAATTGCAATTCATTTGTTCTATTGCTCATGACACAGTTTTCATTTCCCCGAGTGGTTCTTCCCCTGGTCACCTTTCAAATGAAGCACTCAATTAAAAACAAATGTTGTAACGTTATCCTCGTTTAGTGAATACCCTTTGTTGCGTGGGAGCAGGAATAGTCGAGCACTACCCCGTTGTGTAACGGTCTGGCTATTTAAATAGCTGGCGGAGGTGGTGGGGTCGCTTCATCGGAGGTCATGGTTATGCCACCTCGGATACATCGCAACCCCCGAGTTGGCCGGAGCTCATGTGGAGTTGCCATGTGAAGTCGGAGAGAAACTGAACTCTGTGGTCGATGGTGCAAATGAGGGGGGTGGGGTGGGGGAAGGAATGACAGGGTGGGTTTGAGAAATATAATCTATGTCAGTGAGCTGCAACTATTTGTAAGATAATAATCTAAAAGTAAAAAGTTACAGATTCTGAAATAAGAGCGGTAACTGCTCGAGGAAACGTCTGCGAGATAGAAACAGGAGTTTGAAGGCACTGCGGTGCAGTGGTAAAGTGGCTGCCTCACAGCGCCAGAGACCCGCGTTTGATGCTGACTACGGGTGCTGTCTGCACAAAGTTCGTACGTTCTCCCCGTGACCGTGTGGGTTTTCTCCGGGTGCTCCGGTTTCCTCCCACACTCCAAAGACATGCAGGTTTGTCGGGAAATTGGCTTCAGTTAAATTGTAAATTGTCCCGAGTGTGAGTACGATAAAGCTAGTGTATGGGGATCGCTGGTCGGCGCAGATTTGTGGGCCGAAGGTCCTGTTTCCGTGCTTTATCTCTAAACTAAAGTGAACCTGCCCTACCATTCAATGAGATCATGGCTGATTTGTCTTGGGTCTCAATTCTTATTCTGTGCCATTTTTATTTATTTAATTTCCCCAATCTTTAAAGGAAATGCCTCTTCTTTGAATATTTAGTGATATTTCCTTCTTAGCCCCCTGCATGGGTGTTTGAGCAACCCTCATTAAGGAAAGTGCTGAGTGTTCCTTTCATCTGATTTGTAGATGGAGATACAAGGACCTGCAGATGCTGGAATCTTAAGCAAAACACAAAGTAAAGAACTCAGTGGGTCAGGCAGCATCGATGGAGGGAATGGATTGGTGACTTTAGTTTAGTTTAGAGATTCAGCATTGGAACAGGTCCTTCGGACCACTGAGTCCATGCCAACCAGCCGTAGTCAGGTATGAACCCAGGTCTCTGCCTTAAAAATATCCATTGATTTGACCTCCACAGCCTTCTGCGGCAATGAATTCCCCAGATTCACCACCCTGTTCTTTTTGCGAATGAAACATAAATAAACCAAAGGAATAGTTAGATCTCAAGCCGGGTGTTGAGCAGCCAGGTTGTTGTCTCTGTTGGCGTCAAAGTCTGCCAGGCCCTGAGCTCCATTTGGTGGGTGGTAGAGCGGGCACCCAGAGATGACATGGTTGGCTGTCTGTTGTTCTGCTCCACATTCACAGGCTGGGCTCCGGCGGAGGGAGGCCCCATCTCCACACGCTGGCATTGAAACGCCCAACTCCAGTACCAAGTCTGTTGAGCTTCACCCATGCTCCTCTGGGGAGGTCAGACCCTGGACAGTTTTTATCTGGTGAACAGATGTAGCTGTGTAATGAAACTGAAACCAACCACCCTGTGACTAAAGAAATTCCTCTTCAAATAAAGAAATTCCTCCTCACCTTTCTTAGAAGGAAGGTCATTGAAGAACTGAATATATGCTTAGCTTGGAACATTGCCATAAGAAACTCCTAAATGACATGCTAAAGGTGAGGAGGATTTGTCTCCAACTATCATCACCACAAACGCAGCTATCTTTCGTAGGACGAGGTATTACTAGATACATTCTCACCAAATGGTCCCAGCTATAAGGTGAGAGCGGGAAAGTTTAACGGAGTAGTGCAGGGCAAGTATTTTACACAATGAGTGGTGGAGGCCTGGAATGCAGAGCCAGGGCTGGCGGTGGAGGCAGATACGATGGTGGTGTATGAGGATTCCACAGTGGTACACGGATTATAAAATAGAGAGAAATGGATCTTGTACAGGCATAGGAGATCAGTTAAACCTGGCATCATGTTCAGTGCAAACATTGTGGGCCGAAGGGCCTCAGTTAGTTAGTTTAGTTTGGTTTATTGTCGTATGTACAAGGTACAATGAAAAGATTTTTGTTGCGTGCTAACCAGTCAGTGGAAAGACAATACATGATTACAATTGAGTCATTCACAGTGTACAGATACATGATTAAAGGAATAACATGATTTTCGTTTAGTGCAAGATAAAGTCTGATCAGCGATAGTCCAAGAGTCTGCAATGATGTAGATAGTAGCTCAGGACCTCTCTCTGGTTGGTAGGATGATTCAGTTGCCTGATAACAGCTGGGGGAAAAACTTCATGAATCTGGAGGTGTGCATTTTCACACTTCTATGTTCTATCATGGTATGCAGTCTGGCTTTGGTTTCATTTATGGGAATTGGGCTGTGTTGGGATGATCACTAATTAGTTTCCATTCATAACCGCCCCCGGTATAGGTGGTTTGCTCAAGCATTTCAGAAGGCATTGCTGTGGGTCCAGAATAGCCCGAGGGCCAGGCATGGGGATCTTAGATTTCCTTCACTGTAAGACATTATAAGAATATAGTACAGAGACAGGCCCTTCGGCCCATCTTGCCCATGCCAACCATGGTGCCTCATCTACATTAGTCTGCCTGCGTTTGGCCCACATCCCTCTAAACCTTTGCTATCCTTGCTCCTGTCCAAATACCTTTTAAATATTCATAATTTCTGCCTCAAACATTTATTGACAGGTGCTGAAAATCAGAAATATCTGAGATCATGATATTGAAGATGAAGTTTAGTTTGGTATATTCGTTTCAGCTTTCAGGCATTTTTCCTTTCATTTTATTGAACTGTGGGCAACTTCTTCATTGCATCTCTAAGAACTATTCCATAATAGTTATTTTCAGAACTCTGCAATCATTGATGGTTTGTTAAAAAATAAGACAAATTGGTTCTTCAGTGAGGGTGACGTTGCCAAAGATGTATTGATTGACCTTTTAAAATGACCTGTTGCAATTGAATAAGGAGTTTGGCACTGAAGTCACAGGTTGGATAAGTGGAGAAAAAAGGAACCGCAGGTGCTGGTTTGCACAAAAAAAAGACACTCAGTAGATTAGGCAGCATCTCTGGGGAGCATGGATAGGTGACGTATTGGGTCGGGACTCTTCTTCAGACTGATTCTAAAGGAGGAAGAAACCTGGAAGAGAGAAGGGGCAGGACAATACATGGCAGGTAATAGGTGAACACAGGTGTGGGGGGGGGGGGGAGGTGTTTGATAGCCAGGTTGTGGGATAAGTGTGGTAAGACAGGTGGCACGATGGTGCCTCACAGTGCCAGAGACCCGGTTTCCATCCTGACTACAGGTGCTGTCTGTACGGAGTTTGTGCGTTCTCCCCTTGACCACGTGGACTTTCCCCGGGTGCTCCGGTTTCCTCCTACACTTCAAAGACGTACTGATTTGACAATTGGCTTCGGTAAAATTGGAAACAGTCCCTAGTGCAGGGGTGGGGAACCTGCGGCCTTCTAGGCCATTAAATGCGGCCTTTTGAATGTATCCAAATTTTGTAGAACAAATCCTTTTATTTTTATTAATATGTTTTTGTTCGTCTTTTATTATTTTAATTTTAATCTTAAAATGAATGTATTTAAAATACCAAAGAGTAAAAGAAGATTCAACAAAATAATCCTCCCCGACTGACGGCCACAATTAAACCATGAGTAAGTCATGAGGGCTATTTTAACAAAATAATGTACATTTTGAAGTGTATATAATTGAAGTTTCTTGGATGCAGCCTTATTAGATTACAGCTAATAGGTCTCTAGAATTTGTGTGAAGATTGAGAGGGGATCTTATAGAAACTTACAAAATTCTTAAGGGGTTGGACAGGCTAGATGCAGGAAGATTGTTCCCGATGTTAGGGAAGTCCAGGACAAGGGGTCACAGCTTAAGGATAAGGGGGAAATCCTTTAAAACCGAGATGAGAAGAACTTTTTTAACACAGAGAGTGGTGAATCTCTGGAACTCTCTGCCACAGAGGGTAGTTGAGGCCAGTTGATTGGCTATATTTAAGAGGGAGTTAGATGTGGCCCTTGTGGCTAAGGGGATCAGGGGGTATGGAGAGAAGGCAGGTACGGGATACTGAGTTGGATGATCAGCCATGATCATATTGAATGGCGGTGCAGGCTCGAAGGGCCGAATGGCCTACTCCTGCACATTTTGAATTTCTAGTTGAAGTTTCTTGGATATGTTTTACTAACTTAATGCGGCATTCCAACATGAAAAGGTTCCCCACCCCTGCCCTAGTGTGTTGGATTGTGCTGGAGTACAGGGATCGCTGGTTGCCGTGGTCACAGCCTGATTTCCACTGTATCTCTAATCTAAATTAAACCAAACCTCTTCTTTGGAGGATGTAAGTGACCGATTTGGGTTTCGTGACAATGCAGTAAATTGCACGGAATCCTTCTGATGCAGTGTGCAAATTACTAGATTTAATGAATGACATTTTACAATGTGAGAACGTGAATCTCTCGCTGCTAATTCAGGACTGTGTTGTTAGACGATTAATCCTCTCTCTAACCTTGCTGAAGGCAAAAGGAAAAGACACAAGAGAGCACGATGAAGACGTTAGTTGATTAGTATATTTACTTTTGGCCTCCGGTTACACTCAGAGATTTGAGTTAATAAATATTGGCTTTTGGTTACAAAAATAATCATTTGTATTAAGACGTATATTACCAGTCATTTAAGCAATTTAGGACTGATTCCAAATTTCACTAGTAGCTTGTTTATACCATACATTATTGCCTGGAAAAAAGGCACACAATGCTGGAATAACTCAGCGGGTCAGGCAGCATCTTTGGAAAACATGGATAGGTGACATTTCGGATCGGGACCCTTCTTCAGACAGTAGTGAGAGGAGAAAGCCTGGTAAGTGATAGGTGGGCAAGTGCGGTGTGCTTGACTGGCAGATGAGTGGACAAAGGCCAGAGACAGGAAGAAGACAAAGGGCTGTGAGGTGAGGAGTGAAGCACAGTGTGAGTCTAGAGGAAAGGATATAGGTTGAAGGGGAAGGGGAAAGAGAAAGGGTTGTTTTTGGTTAGTCATCTAAAATTTGAGAATTCATTGTCCATTAATTTCATTCTTCTGAAGAAGGGTCCCGACCCGAAACGTCAACCATCCTTTTTCTCCAGAGATGCTACCTAACCTGTTGAGTTACTCCAGCACTTTGTGTCTATCTTCAATCTTCATACCTTTGGGTTGTAAGTACCCAAGTGGAAAATGGAAATGTATTCATGCTTTTTTAAATGGAAGGACGTGTTAGAAATGGCGACATGTAGTACTCTAAAAGAAAATTTGGACGGCACGGTGGCGCAGCGGTCGAGTTGCTGCCTAACAGCGCCAGAGATCGGGGTTCGATCCTGACTATGGATGTTGTCCGGAATTTGTGCGTTCTCCCGGTGATCTGCCCGGGTGCTTCAGTTTCCTCCCACAGTCCAAAGACGTACAGGTTTGAAGGTTAATTGGCATGGTAAAATTGTAAATTGTCCCTAGTGGGGGTAGGATTGTGTTAATATGCGGGGATCGCTGGTGGACACTGACTTGGCGGGTCGAAGGGCCTGTTTCCGCGCTGTATCTCTAAACTAAATTAAACTAAAAACTTGTTTCTAATTTGTTGCCGATTGCATCTTGTAAAAAACAAATCTTATGATCAGTATTGCCTTCAGACCCTTTTCCTGATAGTTACGATATAAAACGTACTACAATCGACTGACAAGGGGAGATTCGAACATTTAAACACTTGCCTCCTTTGGCTTTATTTTGCTTCATTCATTCATTCCATGGAGGTTTTCTGGCTTGGAACCCCTCAGTCATGTTTAGTTTCAAAATACAGTGACTATGTTACCCCCCCAACTCAGGCAATTTTAGATGAAATGTTTAAGTTGCCAGAAGCATTCAGGCAAGTTGATTATTTGTCCTGCCATTGGCAGTGATGATTTTGGGCTTTTGCCTAATTTCTTATTTCATGCTAATAAAAAAAGAAATGCTTTCTATGGTCAGGCTGATGTATGATTAGTAACTTAGCCAATCTCAACGTTACAGTGAATACTTTGGGTGCTCTGCAGGACTAACAATAAATCTTTTACCAAGATACACACTACAGATGATATATGGATATGAGGGAAACAAAAACTCAATGATAGTATTTTTGGCCTAAAATACACACTGTGTGTTTATAAAAAGGCACAGATTTGTACAGAAATTACATAAGACAACAGATTGAATACAATTTGATATTCAGTATTTCATCCAGAATTTTATACAAGTATGTGAGTTGAATAGTTTTTAATTCACCACTCGGCATTCTGCTGTTCCTTGGAGTAACATTCTTTGGTTCACTTCCACCGTGCACTGCCTTGTTGCAGCTGTTGATCAGAATGAGAGGGTGTAGGATATTGTGGAGCAGGGGTAGAAAGGCAATGTCGTTATTGTTTAGCCACATTTGAGAGACACTCCGGAATCTCTCTGTTTAGCTTTGGAGATGCAGCGTGGATACAGACCCAACGAGTCCGCGCCGACCAGCGATCACCCCGTACACTAGTTCTATCCCACACACTAGGGACAATTTACAGAGGCCAATTAACCTACAAACCCGCACCAACGTCTTTGAAATGTGGGAGGAAACCGGAGCACCCGGAGAAAACCCAAGCGGCCACAGGGCGAATGTGCAGACTCCATGCAGACGGCACCCCTGGTCGGGGTTGAACCCGGGTCTCTGGTGCTGTAAGGCAGCAATTCTACCGCTGCGCCACCATGCTTTAGTGATAACCTTTGATGGAGTGAAAGACCTTCTTCACACGTCTATGTTCTCCCTCAGTTGGCCTCCTGGCCACTGCTTTTCCTTCTGCCACCCCCAACCCCCCTCTCCCCTCGCCTCCACTCTCTTTACAGCCCCTCACGGGTTCCTCCCTTGCTCTACCTCCTCTCTCTCCTCTCCCACCTCCGACAAAGAACTGAAATGGAAGCAAGTCACCTTTGATTCTAAAGGATGATCCAAGAAGAAATAACGGACAACGGTGTACGTTGACTCTGGTTAATATAGAAACATAGAAAATAGGTGCAGGAGGAGACCATTTGGCCCTTCGAGCCTGCACCGCATTTCATTGTGATCAAGGCTGATCATCCACAATCAGTAACCCGTGCCTGCCTTCTCCCCATATCCCTTGATTCTGCTAGCCCCTAGAGCTCGATCTAACTCTCAGGAACATATTTCCTGCATCTATCTTATCCAGTCCTTTTATAATTTCATTATACATTTCTATAGGATACCCTCTCATCCTTCTAAATTCCAGTGAATACAAGCCCACTCTTTCCAATCTTTCCTCATACGACAGTCCCGCCATCCTGGGGATTAACCTTGTGAATCTACGTTGCACTGCCTCTATAGCAAGGATGCCCTTCCTCAAATTAGGAGACCAATATTGCACACAATACACCAGATGTGGTCTCACCAGGGCCCCGTACAACTGCAGAAGGAGCTCTTTACTCCTAAAAGCTTAAACAGCCGCGGGACCTGCTAGCGCCCGCGGGGGGCTCCAACATCAAGACCCGGAGCAGGGCCTTACATCGCCCGGCGCGGCTTTAAATGGCCGCGGACTTGCTAGCGCCCGCCGGGGGCTTTAACTTTGACTTCGGGAGAAGAATGGAGAGCAGGGGAGAGACAAGACGTTGCCTTCCATCACAGTGAGGAGGAGATTCACTGTGATGGATGTTTGTGTAAATTGTGTTGGTGTGTGTCTTGGCTGTTTTCTTGTATGACTGCAGAAACCAAATTTTGTTTGAACCTCATGCGAGGTTCAAATGACAAATACATGGTATTGTATTGTATATTGTATTATTGCATCTGCCTCCTTGTTTTTGCTGCCAAAGTGGATAACCTCACATTTATCTACATTATACTGCATCTGCCATGCATCTACCCACTCACTCAAACTGTCCAAGTCACCCTGCAACCTCCTAGCATCCTCTTCGCGGTTCACACTGCCAACTAGCTTTTTGTCATCTGCAAATTTGCTAGTGTTACTTTTAATTCAATCAGTCTACCCATTACTACTTTCAGTCTACCCAATGCTATTCTACCCAATATTAAACATTTAGCTATCAGGTTCTTGAACGGACCTACAAAAACCTGATCCTATCTAGGCAATGGACACTACAGACCATCTCTTGTCAGGGACTAGTTTTCTAATTGGGTGTTTTTTTGCACACCCTTTTCACTGTCTTGTCATATCTATGTATAATCTGTTACTTGTATTTGTTAGTCCATGTTAAGAGTTCAAAGTCAAGAGTGTTTTATAGTCGTATGTCCTGAAACGGGACAATGACATTTTTACTTGCAGCAGCAGCATCGGATAAGTAAACATGGTACTCTGTAAAACCCATAACAAACACCGTTCAATATATATATATATTAACAAAAACAAACACTAATATAGACAACAGTGGTGCAAAGTCAAAAATAATGTCAATAGACAATAGGTGCAGGAGTAGGCCATTTGGCCCTTCGAGCCAGCACCGCCATTCAATGTGATCATAGCTGATCATCCCCAATCAGTACCCCGTTCCTGCCTTCTCCCCACATCCCCTGATTCCGTTATCCTTAAGAGCCCTATCTAGCTCTCTCTTGAAAGTATCCAGAGAACCTGCCTCCACCGCCCTCTGAGGCAGAGAATTCCACATACTCACAACTCTCTGTGAGAAAAAGTGTTTCCTCTTCTCCGTTCTAAATGGCTTACCCCTTATTCTTAAACTGTGGCCCCTGGTTCTGGACTCCCCCAACATCGGGAACACGTTTCCTGCCACTAGCGTGTCCAAACCCTTAACAATCTTATCTGTTTCAATAAGATATCCTCTCATCCTTCTAAACTCTTTGGAGGTTATAGTGTTTAATAGTAAGATTAAACGAGAACTTACCAGTTTGAAGTTTGATCTGTATTTTATGAGGAGTCACGTGAGTGACTTCGTGAAGAAGCCCGCTCAGGGCGCAGGTGCGGCATGCTTCCAAGCAGCGGTGTGGAATCACAGACAGACACGTATTTGAAGTAACATAGTAAAGAACAAAGAGACATCAGCTTATCGGTTTGATCCATGTAATGAGGGTGGGAGCAGAGGGCACGTAATCCCTCATCGTAACTCCTCATAAAATACAGATCAAACTTCAAACTGGTAAGTTCTCGTTTAATCTTACTATTTTACTTCGGAGTCACGTGAGTGACTTCGTGAAGATTTCAAAGCTCTGTGATTTCAAACCGTGTAACAGTTTTATACACTCACTACCGAAAGCTCTTGAGGAAGGAAGTGTTATTGTAATCAACCAATGAATCTGTTTTGAAAACAAAACGGTATTTATTAACAATAACAAAAGAAAAATAGCTCCCCCGGGCTTTAAATTAAACATTTGCAGTTTCTAAAATGCTGACTGCAAATATATCAGGTTCCACCAACGGCTTATTATAAAATGTTCGGAATGTGGCTTCCCGTGACCATCCTGCTTTCTTGAGGATTAAGTCCACAGGCACATCCATTCTGGCCGCCGATGATGTGGATGCTGCCCTGGTGGAATGAGATTTAAATAGATTAATGTTAATTCCAGCAGCTTCCAAAACCTGTTTCAACCACCTTGAAATGGTTTGACTTGTTACCCTGCCATGAGGTTTCCTGTGGCTGACCCATAAGGCTCTCTCACTTCCTCTGATGTTATGGGTTGTGTCTATGTAAATATTTATGTGGGTCACCACACACAATCGTGGCTCTAGTGGGTATGCCCGGAATGCCACTAGCGTGTTGGATGTTCCTGGCCTGGACTGTTTTATCAGACCTTGAATAGTGAATGTGATCTGATCCGATGTAGTGTCCATGTTGTCCAGTCGAAGTTTATGTAAGGACTGGACCCTCTGTGCAGATACTAGCGCCATGAGCATGAGTGTTTTTAAAGTCAACTGCTCTAAGCTGAGAGATCTTGCTGGTGGTCTGTCCCGAAGGTATGTTAGTACAATACTGACATCCCAGATTTTTGTATATCTAGGGGTGGGGGGCTTGCTGTTAAATATGCCCCTCATCAGTTTTACCACCAGCGGATGGGCTCCCATGGCCTGATGTCCCGCAGGTTTGAGGTAATTTGAAAGAGCACTACGTGCCGTGTTGATGGCACTGTAGCTCAAATCTTCACGATGATGTAAATCTGCCAGGAATTCCAGAACATCCGCTACTGTGGCTGTTTTATAAGCAATCCCGGTTTTCTGGCAGTACGTTTCCCATTTTCTGATGCAGGTTAGGTACTGCCTCTTCGTGGATATCCGTAGGGATGCTGACATGGTGGCGATGGTTTGTTCCGATAGCCCCAGATCCAGGTAAGGTCGGTTTTTAAATCTGCAACCCAGAGAGATTCATATCTTTGTGGCATGGGTGGCTGATGCCTGATACTGGGTGAGTCAGTAACCCTGGATGACTGGGGAATACCATAGGTGTTTCCACCACCATGTCCTGGAGAATTGGGAACCATGGCTGTGTAGGCCAGTCGGGCACCACCAAAACTCCAGACGCTGAATCCGTCTGGATTTTCCGAAGCACCCGACTAATGAGGCAGAAGGGGGGAAAAGCATAAAAACACAAACTTTCCCCCAATCTAACGTAAAAGCGTCTACCGCTGCTGCCTGCCTCCGGATCTGGTTCCCCACGCGACATAGACTGGTAGTTGGTGATTCAGTCTCTTGATGCAAATAAATCTATATCTGGCTTCCCATATTGCTTTACAATTTTAGCAAATATTTTAGGATTTAACATCCATTCGATGTTATCATTGAATTTCCGTGACCTGGTGTCCGCCACTATGTTTAGCT
The DNA here is from genome assembly GCF_028641065.1 of Leucoraja erinaceus. Lineage (NCBI taxonomy): Eukaryota > Metazoa > Chordata > Chondrichthyes > Rajiformes > Rajidae > Leucoraja > Leucoraja erinaceus. Next base: position 2,461,903 of record NC_073381.1, on the reverse strand, counting down.
TACCTGGTAAATAGGTAGCTGAAAGCCAAATATGTCTTTCGACACACCATTGCCAAATCATATTAACCAATTTGTCGCATGATAAAGATTTGATGCCGCCCATATGGTTAATATAAGCCACCACCGTTGTATTATCTATTTCTAATCTAACATGCAAGTGACGCATATCAGACGCATATGCTTTCAAACCATAAAAGGCGCCCAACATTTCCAAAGTGTTAATGCCCAGTGTAGATAGTAATGAGGATTCTGAGTTAGTCCATCTACCACCTGTGCTGGATATGGAGTTAGTTGCTCCCCAGCCTTGAGCACTAGCATCGGTTTGGAGTACTAACGTAGGATTAGTGATAACTATAGGACTATAACCGTGCCAAATATATTGAATCCACCACTGTAGCTCTGCTATTGCTACAGTCATGATCCGATCATAATGACCTCTGTGCCATTTTAATGCTATTATCTTTGCTCTTTGCAAATTTTGATAGTGCAAAGGTCCAAATTGGATAGCTGGAAATGCTGCTACCATTTTGCCAATTACTGCTGCCACTTGTCGAATAGTTGGCTTTCTCTTTATTTTTAAGTTTTCACATGATTGTGTTAATGCAATCATTTTTTCCCTTGGCATGGTAATCGTCATTTGGACTGAGTTAATTGTGAACCCCAAGTAGTCCATAATTGTGGATGGATTTAACTTGGATTTATCTGGATGTAAGACAAAGCCTAGAGTTTCTAGGAGCTGTTTTGTAGCTGATACTGCTGCTACAGCCAATTCCATAGTTTTCCCAACTATGAGGATGTCGTCCAAATATGCCATGACTATATGGTTTTGTTTCCTTAACATTGCCATGGCTGGCTTCAATATTTTAGTGAATAGTCTTGGGGCTGAAGTAAGCCCATTAGGCAGTGCTTTATACTGCCAAAGCTCCCCCATCCAGATAAATTTAAGATATCTGCTATAATCTTTATGTATCGGTACTAGATAGTAAGCATCTTTGAGATCGATGCTGGCCATATAGTATCCTTTGAAAATCAATTGTCTAGCAGTCGCAAATGTTTCCATTTTGAAATGTATATACTTAACAAACACATTCAAGGATGTTAAGTCAATGATGATGCGACATCCACCATCCTTTTTACATTTAGTAAATATGTTGGAAACAAATTCCAAGGGTTCATGAATAGTTTTTCCTATGACCCCTTTGTTTATAAGCCTTACCAGTTCAGCTTGTCCCTCCAGTTGTTGTTTGTTGGAGAGTACAAATGTCCTCTTAGGCATGTGTTGAACTGGCGGTATATTCGAAATAAACTCTATTTTATAACCTTGAATACTATTAAGTATATATTTATCATCTGTGATCCTCCCCCATGCTTTTTTAAATAAGTGTAACCTTCCCCCTGTTAGTAATTCACCCTTATTCACAATATGCGGGTAGGAACCAGATCCACCTACCTCCATGGTTATTGGCGGGGTTGAGGTTTTCTCTTTTTGGATGTTTTCTGTCGACGAGCTGGCGATGTTGGGGGGAGGCGCATTTTCCAGGGGGTCCGCTGCAGGCCCTGACCTAAAAAAGGTTTCTGGGGATAGTGCGGCCCCAAGCTTTGACCAGTCGCATATGGATGATGCCGACTGGTGGATGCAGCGGTGTGCTGCCGCCTTGGTGTTATGAAGAGCTTCGGTATAGGTGCTGGCGGTGTTGCCCTCATGAGGCTAAAGGTTTTTGAAGCCTCCTCCATTTCTTTCAGTTGTTTATTTAAGTCTTTTCCAAAAAGAAATGAGTCGGTCTCTACAGTGGGAGCTTTGCACAATCCTGCAAATTTAGCATTCAGCGCCGGCCTAATGATATCTCTCCTGAGATTGTTCAGCTCGTATTGCGTGGTGCACATGAGCGCCAAGACATCCTGTTGATGAGCTGTCATTTCTGTGGTCTCGACTCCCCGTGCGTATGCTGTTATCGCCGCCGTCAGGAGGCGCAGTACGCGCTGGAGTTTGACCTCCTGTGTGCGAATAGGTCCACCCACGTTACCCCATATCTGAGGGTTGAGGCTCTTGACCTTCAGGGCTTCACAGTTGTCCGGGGCGATGTGCTCGTCCAGCACTTGGGCGAGCACCTTTTCCTGCAATGGCTTGTTAGATAGATGATTTATACTTGCAGCCATTCTAGGCTGCAGTGGTGCTCCAACCCGTGGGGTAGCAACAAATCGGGTTACAACCCCTAGCAGCTCTTCCTGCACACCCTGCTCTTTGTCGGTACCTTCCGCCTGCCCCATATTCAGACCAGCCTGCTCCTGGTCACCGATGCTGACCTCCCAGTCCTGGTCCGAGGTCGCAAAGGGGGGTGCCGGACTCAGCACCATGGAGGCGGCGCCTGTCCTGTCTGACCGAGAGCGCTGCTGCTCCCGGTAGACCATCCCCTCCAGCAGCTGCATGATGCAGCTTAAGCGGCTGTCTCTCCCCTGCTTGGGGGTGGACACGTCCTCCTCCGACGAATCGGAATCGACCGGCCGGTTAGTTTTACGGGTGGCTTTCCCAGCCCGCCGTGTAGGCTCTGGCGTGACTGGGCCCGGCTCGGTCTGAGGAATCTCAAACCGCTGTTCCAGCGGTAGTGCCGCTGGCTGCTGCCCCGCTGGAATAGACTCCTCTGGCGGAGTTAAAGCTCGGGCAGCTCTAGTCGCGAGTTTCTTACGTTGGGACATGTTTTCCTGAAACAAAACCAACTCCTACTCGCTCCGTTCCCAACGCACCCTTCACTTACCTGAACGTGCGCTTTTAAAGTGCAGCTGGAGAGCCTGACTCCAGCTGCCGCCGCTGTTGCACTTGCTGGCGTATTGCCGCACCTGCGCCCTGAGCGGGCTTCTTCACGAAGTCACTCACGTGACTCCGAAGTAAAATAGACCTGATGGTTGTTGGGAAGAAGCTGTTCCTGAAGCTGGACATTAGTTTTCAGGCTCCTATAGACAGCAGGAGTGAAATGAGCGTGTGACCAGGATGGTGTGGGTCTCTGATAATGCTGGCTGCCTTTTTGTGGCAGAGACTCCTGAAGATCCCTTCGATGGAAGGGAGGTCAGTACCCGTGATGGACTGGGCAGTGTTCACAACTTTTTGCAATCATCTTTGTTCCTGGGTGTTTGAGTTGCCCATTCAAGGCCATGACGCAGCCAGTCAATATGCTCTCAATATACACCTGCAATGTTGCTGCAAGCAACATTTTCATTGTACATGTACCTCCCTATACTTGTGCACGTGGCAGTAAACTTAATTTGACTTGAATATCTTCTGATCCATGGAAACAGACAGAATATAAATCTTGCATATATAGGACCTCGCTCTTTACGCAGGGCGTTACATGCTTGAAAAGCAGCGTGTAATTCAAAAATGTGCAAATTAGACATATTTGTGACTATGCTGTCAGCAGGAAATTTGAGCACGTTATTCCAAAAATACGAGTGCGTAAATCAAGTTCTGGTATTAGAGGAACAAGCCGATTAATTTAAAGATGCATAAATCAAACAAGCATAAAAACGTGAGGCATCTGAACCAGATTAAAAAAGATGTATGTGTTGGAATCAACAGGGTCAATTTGAGGAAAGTAATTATCTTAAAGAAGTTGGCATAGATAGGGTGGACAATCAGAACCCTTTTCCAAGGGGGGAATGTCAAAGGCTAGAGGTCATAGTTTAAAGGTGATAGGGGCAACGTTTAAAGGGGCTGTCCCACTGCGGCGACCTAATTGGTGAGTTTAGAAGAGTTTGCCCTCGACTCGTACTCGCAGCATGGTCGATAGGAGGTCTTTGTAACTCTCCTTCATGCTCAAGAGTAGTCCCCGCGTACTTGAGGCCTCAGCTAGGTTGCGGAGTATTTTTCAATATGCTGAAAAATGCCCGCGAGTAAAAAAAGTCATGGAAAAAAATCGATTTTTAAAATTAAAATTAAAAAAAAAAATGTTTTAAACTCGTAGGTTTAGTCGAAGTAGGTCGTAGTAGGTCGGCATGTTATTCGGAGGTAATCGAGGGCAGTCGAAGGTAATCGAAGGTAGTTGTAGATAGTCTTCAACATAGTCGAAGGGAGGTCAAAGGAGGTCTTCGACAGGAAGTCGTCTTCACTCTCCTTTTACTCTTCACTTATGGTGTCCAATTTTCCCGAAGCTAGTGGAAGCTAGTCTTCAACATGGTCGAAGGAGGTCGAAGGAGGTCTTCCACATAGTCGAAGGAGGTCACTTTTTCAAACTCTCCTAAACTCTTCTAAACTCGCCAATTAGGTTGCCGCAGTGGGACAGCCCCTTTAAGGCGATGTGCAAGGTAAGTTTTTGTTTTTAACATAAAGGGTGGAGAGTGCCTGGAATGTGCTCCAGGGGTGGTGGTGGTGGAGGCATATGCGATGGTGGCGTTTAACAGACTTAGTTAGGTACGTGGATATGCAGGAGGGGGGTGGGGGGTTATGGATCATGATGAGATTAGTTAATTTTGACGTCATGATCGGTATGGACATTGAGGGCCAGTAGGCTTGTTCCTGTGCTCTACTGTACCAGGTTCTTTGTTTAAGTCATGAGAAGCATGAAGCAATTCATCTTTCAGTGCTCGAATTTGCAGTAAGCATCTAACTGAAACCCTGCCTTGCAATGGGATCCATTCGGCATTCACGACCTTCCGATTTAGTGCTCAGCAGGTAATCAATGTGATCAAGTGGAACTTCATTTTTATACCCAATCATAGCATCATACAGCATGCAGAGAGGCCCTTCAGCCCAGCCCATCCATGCCGACCAAGATGACCCCATCTATGCTAGTCCCATTTATCGGCGTTTGCCCCTATCCCTCTCAACCTTTCCTGTCCAAGTTTCTCTTCAGTGCTTTTTTTAAAGACTTTTGTGAGATGATCAGCCATGATACATTGAATGGCGGTGCTGGCTCGAAGGGCCGAATGGCCTACTCCTGCACCTATTGTCTATTGATACAGAATGTAAATAGGCGCAGGCAGTCACAGAAAAAATTGCCTAAGTGGGACTTTAATGCCCTTTAAAGTGGCACAGTGTCTCAACGGTAGAGTTGCTGCCTTACAGCACCAGAGATTTGATCCTAACTACGGGTGCTGTCTGTACAGAATTTGTACGTTCTCCCTGTGACCACGTGGGTTTTCTCTGGGTACTCTGGTTTCCTCCCACACTCCAAAGGCGTACAGGTTTGTAGTTTAATTGGCTTCTGTAAATTCGTAAATTGTCCCTAGTGTGTAGGATTGTGCTCGTGCATGGGGTGATTGCAGATCGACGTGGACCCGGTGGGTCTGCGGGCCTATTTACATTCTGTATCAATAGACAATAGGTGCAGGAATAGGCCATTCGGCCCTTCGAGCCAGCACCGCCATTCAATGTGTCATGGCTGATCATCTCACAAAAGTCTTTAAAAAAAGCACTGAAGACAACCTACCACCTAGTCGACGTCAATCTACGGCAACCTACGTCAACCGGCGACCCAATCGTCACGACTTAGGACGTCATCTACGACCACACCTACGACTACACAGGCAATAACCTACGACAATCTCAGTCAACCTACGTCTGAATTCAGTCGCCGGTACCTGTTGACGTAGGTAGTCGCCAATTAAATTCACCAAAGTCAGCACCCGGCGACAACTAACGTTACTTGGCGACAAAGGACAAAGGACATTTATTGTCACATACACCAATTGGTGCAGTGAAATTTGAGTTACCATGCAGCACACAAATAAGATAAACACATCACTATAAAATTTAACATAAAACATCCCCCACAGAGGAATCAACGTTTCCCCACTGTGAGGGAAGGCAATAAAGTTCAGTCCTCTTCCTCATGTTCACCCGTGGTCAGGGCCTATTCAGGCCTCCGCAGTTACCGCAACGGCGGCCCAGTGTTTCAGGCCCTCTCACCGTGATGATGAAACTCCGACGTCGGAACGGAAGAACACTCTCAGCGGCTTGGAGTTTCCAAATCGGCCACTTCCTACCGGAGACCGCGACTTCCAAAGTCCACAGGCCAAGCTGGGCAGAGCTCCAACGCTGGCAATTCTCGGCGAAAGATCTCAGAGCTCCACGATGTTAAAGTCAGCGCCGCCCACGGCTGGAAGTGCCGCAGACCACAGCTCCACGGTGTTAAAGTCGGCAGGCCTTCCCGGTAAGGCATCACCGCAATGGAATTCAGTGCTGCTCTGGCCAGTGTCCGGCAGGAAAAGGGCGCGTCAATCCAGATGATAGGCTGCGAGGAGGGGGAGAAGATGTGCCTCAGGGAAAAGACGCATCCTTGACCAGGTAGTGACTGAGATAAACAGTTTTCCCCCTTTTCTCCCTCCCTCCCACATAAAAAAGAGTAAAAGACCTCCAAAAACAAACTTTTAGGCTGACTAAAAACAACAAAAAGGATGAAAGGACAGACAGCTGCTTGCGAAGCTGCCACACTCAATGGCGACACCACTCGGAACCTACGACAGGAGAAGACAAGCTACGTCAAGCCCACAGCCTCCGAACATATCAAAATCCAGCGGCGACCAAAAAAACGTTAGACTCTTCAGGAAACTTGAGGAGACTTCGCACGACCATACAGGCGACACCCCACAACCATGTGAAAACTGCCTAGTCGCCGAATAAATAGCCAGTGAGACAGGGGCATAATGCTGTTATAGTACCTGTTTCAGCTACCTCCTCTGGCAGCTCGTTCCATATTCCCACCACTCTGTGTGGAAAACTTGCCCCTCGGATTCCTTTTAGATCTTGCCGCTCGCAACTTCATATATGTCCTCTTCTTGCTACCCAAAAAGTCACTTAAAAAAAAACCTCAAATCAAATTTGTAAGATACGATCGTCCACCTACAAAGTGTGCTGACTATCCCTAATCAACCCCTGTCTATCCAAATGCATATATCTCTTATCCCTCAGAATCTACTCCAGTAACCTGCCTACTACAGATGTTAGACTTGCTGGTCTAAAGTTTCCAGACTTTTCCTTGTAGCCCATCTTAAATAAAGGCACAACATTAGCCACCCTCCAGTCATCTGGCACCTTACCCATGTTTAATGATGTTTCGTAGGAATAAAATACTGCAGATGCTGGTTGATACCAGAGATAGACACAATGTGCTATGATTGGGTCAGGTAGCATCTCCGCAGAAAAAGGATGGGCGATCTTCCGTGTCACGACCCTTAGACTGAACGTAGAGGGTGGGGGGATGTGAAGAGCTGCGGGTGGGAAAATCCACAGGTCCGCAGGGAATTGCAGGGAATTGTGGACGCAGCCCAGACACAAACCAACCTCCCTTCCATTGACTCCATTTATACCTCACGCTGCCTCGGCAAGGCCAGCAGCATAATCAAAGACGAGATGCACCCTGGCCACTCCCTCTTCTCCCCTCTCCCATCAGGGAAAAGGTACAGAAGTGTGAATACGCACACCTCTAGATTCAGCGATAGTTTCTTCCCAGCTGTTGTCAGGCAACTGAATCATCCAACCACAACTCGAGAGCAGTCCTGAACTACTATTTCATAGAAGAATTTCATAGAAAAATAGGCGCGGGAGTAGGCCATTCGGCCCTTCGAGCCAGCACCACCATTCAATATGATCATGGCTGATCATCCAAAATCAGTAGCCCGTCCCTGCTTTTTCCCCATATCCTTTGATTCCGTTAGCCCCAAGAACTAAATCTAACTCTAACTCTCTCTTGAAAGGTAATGTCTACCTCATTGGTGACCCTCGGACTATTCTTGATCGGATTTTGCTGGTTTTACCTTGCACTAAACGTTATTCCCTTATCATGATCTATACACTCGATACACTGCAAATGACTCGATGATAATCATGTATCACATCTTTCCGCTGACTGGTTAGCACGTAACAAAAGCTTTTCACTGTACCTCGGTGTATGTGACAATAAACTAAATTATACTGTAAATTACCTCATACAGAGTGGTACCTGGTAGATCCATTGTTGGCTAGGGAAGGTGTGATCTCAAGAGAAACAATGTGGAGAACTGGTAATGCAACTAGGGACGAGGAAGGGGATAAGAAGAGAGGGGAGTATGAGACGAAGTTGCTGAAAATTAGAGAATTCAATGTTTATTCAGTAATTTCAAGGGTCTGTCTTACTTGGCAACTTTTCAAAATCCAGAGGCGACAAAAAAATGTTGTGACACTTGGAAAAAACACAGCGCGTTATATGTCATCACACCGCGTCACGCCGCAAATTGTTCGGTGACCTGATACGTCAGTCAATGATGCCAGCAGTCGCCGAAAACAATTGCCAAGTGGGACAGGCCCTTTCGTCTGCAGAATGGTCCCGACCTGAAACATGGTCTATCCATGTTCTCAAAGGGTGCTTGCTGCCTGCCCTGCTGAGTTACTCCAGCACTTTGTGTCTTTGTCTGTATTTATTTGGCTGTTGCTCACTCAAATAGATGCCGGTAGAGACACAAGGGAAATGTAGATGCTGGAATTTTGCATAGAACACAGTGCTGGAGTAACTTAGCGGGCCAGGTAGATGTCAAAAGTATTGTGCTTCATTTTCTGTGCTCATTGAGATTTACTGTAAAGGAAATACTGAGATCTAATTTTAATGGTACTTGCAGAGGAACTCTTAAAGAAAATTGTAATAAGCCCTGTGGCTTATTTTTTAAATTATATTATGCAAATAACGAATGCTATTTAAGATTGTTGCCCAATGATTACAAAAATCTAGATTGCTGTATTCTGCTGCTTCACATCTGATGGCATCATTGGATCCTAATGAATCTTGTGTTGATGATTTGAACTGTAATTGGATGGCTGTCATTATGAGCTTTGGTAATATCTGTCGATTTACTTCTATTTATCAGTTTTAATCATGACTGTGGTTTCATACAACACACAAAGCATGTAGGACTTTTGACGATGGTCTTTCCTTTTCCAAAATATCATCTATATCAAATTTATATTCTTATTTTACCTTTCATAAAGTCATAGTGATACAGTGTAGAAACAGGCCCTTCAGCCCACGTCCACACCGACCAAAATGTCCCAGCTACACCAGTCTACCTCAAGTTCAAGTTCAAGTGAGTTTATTGTCATGTGTCCCTGTATAGGACAATGAAATTCTTGCTTTGCTTCAGCACACAGAAAATAGTAGGCATTTACTACAAAACAGATAAATGTGTCCATATACCATGATATAAATATATACACACATGAATAAATAAACTGGTAAAGTGCAAATAATAGAAAGTGGTTATTAATAATCAGAGTTTTGTCCGAGCCAGGTTTAATAGCCTGATGGCTGTGGGGAAGTAGCTATTCCTGAACCTGGTTGTTGCAGTCTTCAGACTCCTGTACCTTCTACCTGAAGGTAGCAGGGAGATGAGTGTGTGGCCAGGATGGTGTGGGTCTTTGATGATACTGCCAGCCTTTTTGAGGCAGCGACTGCGATAAATCCCCTCGATGGAAGGAAGGTCAGAGCCGAAGATGGACTGGGCAGTGTTTACTACTTTTTGTAGTCTTTTCCTCTCCAGGGCGCTCAAATTGCCGAACCAAGCCATGATGCAACCGGTCAGTATGCTCTCGACTGTGCACCTGTAGAAGTTAGAGAGAGTCTTTCTTGACAATCCGACTCTCCGTAACCTTCTCAGAAAGTAGAGGCGCTGATGAGCTTTTTTGATACCTGCGTTAGTGTTCTCGGACCAGGAAAGATCTTCAGAGATGTGCACGCCCAGGAATTTGAAGTTCTTGACCCTTTCAACCACCGACCCGTTGATATAAATGGGACTGTGGGTCTCCCTCCTACTCCTTCCAAAGTCCACAATCAGTTCCTTGGTTTTGCTAGTGTTGAGGGCCAGGTTATTGCGCTGGCACCATATGGACAGTTGCTCGATCTCTCTTCTGTACTGTGACTCATCCCCATCAGTGATACGCCCCACAATAGTGGTGTCGTCAGCGAAATTGATGATGGAGTTCGCACTGTGGTTGGCTACGCAGTCATGGGTACAGAGTGAGTACAGTAGGGGGCTGAGCACACAGCCTTGAGGTGCTCCCGTGCTAATTGTTATCGAGGCTGACACATTTCCACTAATACGAACAGACTGTGGTCTGTGGATGAGGAAGTCGAGGATCCAGTTGCAGAGACCCAGTTCTGCGAGTTTGGTAACCAGTTTGGAGGGGATGATTGTATTAAATGCCGAGCTGTAATCAATGAATAACAGCCTGATATATGAGTTTTTGTTGTCCAAGTGGTCCAGTGCGGAGTGGAGGACCAGCGAGATCACATCCACCGTTGATCTGTTGTGGCGGTAAGCGAACTGCAGTGGGTCCAGGTTTTTGTCGAGGTAGGAGTTGATTTGCTCCATGATCAGCCTCTCAAAGCACTTCATCACCTGTAGTGGCGTTAGTGCCACTGGTCGATAGTCATTGAGGCACGTCACCTTACTCTTCTTGGGCACCGGTATAATTGATGCCCTTTTAAAGCAGGTGGGGACCTCAGACCACAGAAGTGAGAGGTTGAAAATGTCCGTAAAAACTCCTGCCAGTTGGTCCGCACAGGTTTTTAGAACACGACTGGGTATACCACCAGGACCAGATGCTTTTCGGGGGTTCACCCCTCTGAAGGATTTCCTGACATCGGCCTCTGTGACTGAGATTGAAATGCCATCACAGCGAATGGGGGATCGGGAAGGCACATCAGTAGTATTCTCCCTGTCAAAGCGTGCGTAAAACGCATTGAGCTCGTCAGGGAGTGATGTTTCACCAACATTCGAGCTGCCTCCTGGTTTTGCCTTGTAGGAGGTGATTGCATTCAGGCCCTGCCACAGCTGCCGAACATCTGTCTCGTCCTCCAGTTTGGAGCAGAAGTCCCTTTGGCCTTTTTGATGGCCTTACCAAGGTCGTATCTGATCTTCATGTAGGCCACTGTATCATTGGAGGTGAATGCCCTGTGTCTGGACTTCAGGAGAGTGCGGATCTCAAAGTTCATCCAAGGTTTCTGATTGGGAAACACTCGGAAGGTTCCCACATTTGATCCATATCCCTCCAAAACTGTTCTATCCATGTACCTGTCTAACTGTTTCTTTAATGTTGGGATAGTCCCTGCCTCAGCTAACTCCTCTGGCAAATTGTTCCGCACACCCACCACCATTTGTGTGAAAAAGTTACCCCTCAGATTCCTATTAAATCTTTCCCCCTTCACCTTAAACCTATGTCCTTTGGTTCTCAATTCACCTACTCTAGACAAGAGACATCTACCCGATCTATTCTTCACAGGATTTTATAAGATCACCCCCCAATCCTCCTGCAGTTACAGCCTGCTCAACCTCTCCCTATAGCTCAGACCCTCTAGTCCTGGCAACATCCTTGTAAATCTTCTCTATACCCTTTCCAGCTCGACAACATCTTTCCTATAGCATGCTGCCCAGAACGGAACACAATACTCTAAATGCGGTCTCACCTACGTCTTATACAACTGCAACATGACCTCCCAACTTCTATACAATACTCTGACTGATGAATTGCTTGTTTCTAAAATGTTACAGATTCCCTCAACAAATCTTTGCTAACATACATATTTTCTCTCAACCTAACATACTTTTTAATGACCCGGTGGATTCTCTATTTTTATTTACAATTGGCACATAGAATGTCGAACAGTACAGCACAGGAACGGGCCCTTCAGTCTGCAATGCCTGTGCCGAACACACTGTCAATTTAACTCCACATCAGGTGACACATGATGCATTTCCCTGTATTTATGTCTCTCTCTAAATGTGTTTTAAACGTTGCCATCATCTCTATTTCCACAAGTTTTTCAAGGAATAAATATCACCGACAATTTATCTTGGCCCAGCCATATCGAAGCAATGGCCAAGAAAGCACACCAATACCTCTACTTCCTGAGAAGGATTAAAAAGTTTGGCATGTCCCCAATAACTCTCATCAATTTCTACAGATGCGCCTTGGAAAGCATTTTATCGGGTTGCATCAAAGCATGGTTTGGGAACAGCTCCATTCAAGATCGCAAGAAATTGCAGAGTTGAGGACGCAGCCCAGACCAATCCCCTTTCCGTTGACTCCATCTACACGTCACAGTGCCTCGGCAAGGCCACCAACATTTTCAAGGACCAGTCTCGCCCCGTCGCCCCCTCTTCTCCCCTCCCCCATTCGGCAAGTGATACATAAATGTGCAAACACGCACCTCCAGATTCAGGAACAGTTTATATATCACCCAATATATTTATTCATAAACCATCAGAAAAGAAATCTTGCAAAGTTGACAAAGAAAAATATTTCCAATGATCAAATTCTGTTTTTTTGCAACTGATCTGATGGCATAGTGCTCAATCATATGAGAGTTAATGCAGTTGAATACTGGTGCTTGCTTCAACGGCTGATGAAGACTGCTAAATGACGATTGCCTTGATATCATATCATCATTGTTAATCTCAACACCCAATTAAGTAAAATGTAAACGTACCAAATTAGCTCCCAACGAGCCTGGGATAACGAATTATGTGAATGAATAAAGACTTGACGTTTAATCAGCAATGAAGTGTTGTACTCAAAATGGAGGGGTTGGGTCAAAATCAAAGTAGAACAAGAAAAATGTACAGTGTTTCGCAGTGCCATGGATATGTGAGACGAACAGCTACTTAAAGCAGTGAAAACTGCCAAGAACCATTTCACCACAGTGATTTACAAACCATGGATTTAGTTTTAGTTCAGAGATACAGCGTGGAAACAAGCCCTTCGGCCCACCGAGTCCCGCTCCAAACAGCGATCCCCACACGTTAACACTATCCTACAAACACTAGCGACATTGCATTTACACCAAGACAACTAACCTACAAACCTATACGCCTTTGGAGTGTGGGTGAAAACGGAAGCACCCGAAGAAAACCCGCGCAGGTCACGGGGAGAACGTACAAACTCCATACAGACAGCACCCGTAGTCTGGATGGAACCAGGGTCTCTGGTGCTGCAAGGTAGCAACTCTACCGCTGTGCCGCCCATTAATTTATGTTTATTTTATGATCTGTTTAGAAAGAATGCAACGCAAAGTTTTTCACTGAACCTTGATACACGTGACAATAATAAACCTAAACATATTTGCAATAAATCTACATCAGTTCCACTTTTCATTCTCCCTACATTTTTGTCAACTCCTTCCAGACTCTCACTCAACCATACGGTAATCAGCAGTAATTTATGGTGGCCAATTAACTGGCATACTTGCCGTCTTTGGGATAGGGGAGAGAATGGACATGGTCAACAGGAGATTGAGCAAACTCTACTTGGTGAGGTCAGGATTGAACCCATATAGAAACATAGACATAGAAACATAGAAATTAGGTGCAGGAGTAGGCCATTCGGCCCTTCGAGCCTGCACCGCCATTCAATAGATCATGGCTGATCATCCAACTCAGTCTCCCGTACCTGCCTTCTCTCCATACCTTCTGATCCCCTTAGCCACAAGGGCCACATCTAACTCCCTCTTAAATATAGCCAATGAACTGGCCTCGACTACCCTCTGTGGCAGAGAGTTCCAGAGATTCACCATCTCTGGTGCATTGAGAGTGGCTCTACTAGTTGTACCACGGTCTTGCTATTTGTGCTCTCTTTGATGGAAAACTACAGCATGGAACAGGCCCTTCGGCCCACCATCGATCACCGATTCGTCAGTTCTATGTTATCCCACTTTTGCATCCTACTCTCCAGGGCAATTTACAGATCCAATTAACCTACAAACTCACACACACTTGTAAATTGGGAGGAAACCCACGCGGTCACAGGGAGCATATGCAAACTCCGCACAGACAGCACCCAAAAATACTTCTGCTTATGGTAGTGCTTCTTTTTCTGTTTCATTGTCTCACCAATTATAAATTGCAGAATAATGCCTGTCTGTAAGGTACTATCGCTTTAACTGAACATAAAGATATTTCTCCCACAGTGTGAAACTGTTGAACCAACTTTGCTCATATTGAATTACTCACCGTTTATCAATTGGTTGATTGAATTGATTGAAAGATACAGTGTGGAAACAGAAGGTGGACACAAAAAGGTGGATAAACTCAAGCGGGTGAGGCAGCATCTGTGGAGAGAAGGACTTGGCGAAGTTTTGGGTTGAAACCGATCCTATCGCCCAGACTGAAGAAGGGTCGAGACACGAAACGTTACCCATCCTTTTTCTCCAGAGATGCTGCCTGACCCGCTGAGTTACTCCAGCATTTTGTGCCTATCTATGTGATGGGTGGATACAGGTGAGGGGGTTTGACTGTCATATAGGTAGACAAAGGTTATGTCTCTCTCCCCCACCTCCAGTCACCCCTCCCTCCTCCTCTGCCCCTCCCCATTCCACCCATATCTCTCCCACTTAATTTCACTCCCCTTCTTTGCTTATCTGACACCCTTTGCTGGAGTTACTCCAGCACTATGTTTTTTATTAGAAGGTACACAAAAAAGCTGGAGAAACTCAGTGGGTGCAGCAGCATCTATGGAGCGAAGGAAAAAGGCAACGTTTCGGGCCGAAACCCTTCTTCAGACGTTTTTTTATTATCGATTGTCCCTGATATTCCAGCAAACGTTTACCCCTCCAATTGCCATTTGTTGAACCTGCTGTGTATGAACTGTGTGAATTGATTAGGGCAGTCACGGTGGCACAGCGGTAGAGTTGCTGCCTTATAGCAAAATGCAGCGCCAGAGACGGTTCGATCCCGACCACGGGTGCTGTCTGTATGGAGGTTGTACGTTCTCCCCGTGATCTGTGTGGGTTTTCTCCGAGATCTTCGGTTTCCTCCCACACTCCAAAGACGTACAGGTTTGTTGATTAATTGGCTTGATAAAAAAAAATTTTTTTTAATGTAAAATTGTCCAAGTTGGCGATATGCAGAGTACTGCCCTGCCGACTACAAAAATTCAGAAGGTTCAGAAGGACTATCCTACATCACGTGATTTCAAAAGTACTTAATCTTTAGACTTTGGACCTCAGAGATACAGTGTGGAAACAGGCCCTCCGGCCCACCGAGCCCGCGCAGGCCAGCATTCCCCGTGCACTAGCACTAGTCCTACACATTAGGGGCAATTTTTTTAATCAATTTTTACGGAAGCAATTGCCCTACAAGCCTGTACGTGTGGTGGGAAACCGGAACACCAGGGGAAAACCCACACGGTCACAGGGAGACCGTACAAACTCCGTACAGACAGCACCCATAGTCGGGATTGAATCCAGGTTTCTGGCACTGTGAGGCAGCAACTCTACCGCTGCGCCACCACACTAGTTAGTATTTATTTGTCGCTGTAGAATTTGGGATGTTCTGGCACCGGGCAAAATGTTGCACAAAGGAAGTTTTGTGTTTATTGCAGAACATTTATTTGCTCTCCACTGATGTGGACTTCCAAATAGAATTTCTTTATTTTCTTTTGGGGTGATAAGGGGAGTTTTTATATTTCCTCTGGGACAAACGTTTATTTCTGTTTTGGTATTACGAAGCTTATAGAAGTAACACAAGAAGTTATATTGTGTCATGACTGCAATGCAGCTGGGCTTTAAATATTGGCCCAAGGGTGTGATAACCTTATATCCTGAAATTCAATCTATCGACCCATTTGTGTTTGATCGCATTGCCAAAATAAACCATCTGATATGACGACGTTTTACTGTCTGAAGGGAACAAAATGCTTTTCGATGCTACATTTAGATGAGCATGCTTCATTGAGTTTAAAACTTGAGGCAGTGGAATGTTAATTGTGACACAAAAGTGCAACATCCACTGAAAACTGCACGATAGAAAATTGCTGCAGATTAATTGACGTTGTTAGATTTAGATCCTTGCAATTTTATTTGGGACTGATGAGCTGTAGTTTGTGCATTTTTGGTATATTTGTTTAATTGACTGCCTGAATGTGCGGAGTTAAAATATGTTTGTGTCCTAATAAAGTCCTTATAGTGGAATAAAGCAATCTGAGTGGATTAGGCTACATGCTAAGTTAACGAGGCAAGATTTGAGTGCAGCAGCCTGAGGGAAGATTTTATAGAGATTTATCAAATCAAGAGTGGAATGGATAGGGTGAGTTGTTTTCCCCGGGGTGGGGAAATCAAGGCCCAGAGTAAGCAGGTTTACGGTGAAAAGGGAAAGATGTAATAGAGTTATACAGTATGGAAGCAGGCCCTTTGGCCCAACCCGACCAACATGCCCCATCTATACTAGTCCCAAGATAGACACAAAAAGCTGGAGTAACTCAGCGGGTCAGACAGTATCTCTGGAGAAAAGGGACGACCGAGACCCTTCATCAGAGAGTCAGGGAAAATAGAAACAAGCTGAGTTACTCCAGGTTTTTGTGTCTATCTGTGATTTAAACCAGCATCTGCAGTTCCTTCCTGCCCTATCCACAGCCCACAGCCTCACATTTCCTTGATTATCGTTGCTTTTTGCATATCTCCCATTTATTTCTCCTAAGTACCGAAGATATATATCTTGTTCCCCTTTCCTCAGACTCCCAGTCTGAAGAAGGACCTCGACCCGAAACATCACCTATTCCTTTTCTGCAGAGATGTTGCCTGACCCGCTGAGTTACTCCAGCATTTTGTGTCTGTCATGGACTTCCATCCAATCAGTCAGCATGATTAACTGCATAGGGTGAATTTCCTTGCCTGCTACTCCACCGAAGAGAGCCTCAGTCATTTGCTTTCCCAGTTAGTTCTACTTCAATCTAGGTGATTCTTGCATCAATTTGTTGTAAAATTCCACTTCAAGTGGTGCCCCGATCTGATAATTGTGACAGTGCAGCCATTCATTCAAAGTGTGAATTTAGTCTCGAAACCAAACTAAACAGTATAATTTCTTCATTCACTTCTTTTACCCAGGAAATGGTCTATGATCTGATCACATATTCAAAGCATGTAATAGCCCTGTCCCACGGTACGAGTTTATTCCAAGAGTTCTCCCGAGTTTGCCCTGATTCGAACTCGGAGATTTACGGTAATGGCCACTCGTCGGTACTCAGGGCTCTCGTGGACATTTTTCATCATGTTGAAAAATCTTCACGAGTCTTCCTGTGCTTACCTGCCGTTAGCGAGTCTTCCCGAGTACCTGCCGTTAGTGCTAAGAGACGTCCCTGAGCTCCGACGTACCCGCTCTGTTCATTCTCCTTGCTTACCACGAGTTAGATTTTTTTTTTTAACTCGGGTGAGCTCTTGGAATGAACTCGTACCATGGTACAGGGCTTTAAGTGATGGAGATGGCAGGATTCCATGGACCATCTATTAAATAATTGAGCATCAACATAGAGCCAATGCTTTAAGCACTGTTTGGATTGTTCAATGCTGACTTTTTAATTGCTCAGAAAACAAATAATGTTGAAATTTAGGTTGGAGATCAGACATTCACTCTCATAAAATAAGAGATAATGATGGTCATGATATTTGCAGCTCATTAATAACAAATTTAGTTTATTGTCACGTGTACCGAGGTTCAGTGAAAATCTTTTTTTGCGTGCAAACCAGTCAATGGAAAGACATGATTACAATCGAGCTATATGTATAGTGCAAGGTAAGGCCAGTCAAGTCCGATCAAAAATCAAACATTCTTACGGGTCCAAAAGAATAAGTCCTCCCTAGGTTACGAATGCATTTATGGATAGCCCGTGTGTACGAGCGAGCATTTTGGAGACGGGCAGGATGGATTTGCCGGCTGCTGTGGGGCTGCTAAGTGGAACGGGGGCATTAGTGCCCGCCTTCTCTTCCCCCAAACCTCAACAAATGGGGCAGCACAGAGACGCTACTGGTAGAGCCGCCGACTCTAAGCGCCAGTGACCTGGGTTTGATCCTGACCTGGGGTGCTGTCTGTGTGGTGTTTGCACCTTCTCCCTGTGACCGCATGGGTTACCTGCCAGTGTCATAGATTCATACAGTGAGGAAACAGGCCATTCGGCCCAACTTTCCCACGCCGACACTAGTCTCACCTGCCATTGCTTGGCCGATAACCCTCCAAACCTATACTATCCAAGTACTTGTCTAAATGTTTATTAAATGTTATGATAGTACATGCCTCAGCTACCTCCTCCGGCAGCTCTCTCCGTTACCCCTCGGGTTCCTATTAAATCTTCCTCCCCTCACCTTAAAACTATGTCCTTAGGTTCTGGATTTCCCCTACTCAATGCAAAATGCTCTGTGCATTTGCCTGATCGATTCCTCTCATCATTTTGCACACCTCTATAGGATCACCCCTCATCTGTCTGTGCTCCAAGGAATGAAGTTCTAGCCAGCTCAAACCCCTCCCTATAGCTCAGGCCCTCAAGTCCTGGCAACAACCTCGTAAATCATCTCTGCACCCTTTCTAGCTTGACAACATCTTTCATATAACCTGGAGTCCAAAACTGAACACAATACTCCAAAGGTGACCTTGCTTATACTACATAACTGCATCCTAAAATCCCTCTGCTCTACAACACCAGAGCCCCGCCATATACTAGTCCTGCCCATGTTAATCTTCACTGGTCCTGCCCATGTTAATCTTCCCAAAATGCAACACCTCACACTGTACTAAATTCCATCAAACATTCCTCAGCCCACCTGCCCAACCGTTCAAGATCCTGCTGCAATTTTTTGACAACCATCTTCACTATCTACAATACCACTCACTTTAGTGTCATCAGCAAACTTGCTAACCATGCCATGTACATTCTCGTCCAAATCATTGATGTAGGTGACAAACAGCAATGGGGCCAGCACTGAACGCTGAGGCACACCACTAGTCACAGGCCTCCAGTCCGAAAAACAACCTTTCACCGTCACCCTCACTTCCTTCCATGAAACCAATTTTTATCCATTCAGCTATCTCTCCTGGAATCCCATGCGATCTAACCTTCCAGAGTGGCCGACCATGCGGCGGAACCTTAAAGTCTTGTCCCACGGTGCGAGTTCATTCCAAGAGTTCTCCTGAATTTGCCCTGATTCGAACTCGGAGATTTACAGTAATGGCCACTCGTCGGTACTCGGGGCTCTCGTGGACATTTTTCATCATGTTGAAAAATCTTCACAAGTCTTGCCGTGCTTACCTGCCATTAGCGAGTCTTCCCGAATACCTGCCGTTAGCGCCAAGAGACGTCCCCGAGCTCCGACGTACCCACTACGTTCATTCTCCATGCTTATCACGTTTGATTTTTTTAAACTCGGGAGAGCTCTTGGAATGAACTCGTACCGCGGGACAGGGCTTTTATCAAATCTGATAATGCCTGAGAGATTTGTCTATCTTCATACGTGTTAGGACCTTCAACATCTCTTCGACCGCAATACCGACTGCTCCCAAAACACTTCCATTGACTAAGTTCCCCAGTCCTCATGTAAAAACAGAGGAGAATTACTCATTGAGGACCTTGTCCATCTCCTGTGTCCCCATGCAGAGTTGACCACATGAATTCTTGTGGAGTCCCACGCTGATAACACTTTTTCCCTTTATGTCCTTATAAAATCTCTCGAGGTTCTCCTTTATGCTATTTGCCAGAACTATCTCCCATCCCCTTTTTGCCCTTCTGATTTCCTTTTTTTAGTTTGCTTCTTAGTTTCCTCCGGGGATACATTTGATTCCAGCTGCTTATACCTGCCCCATGCCTTCTTATTCTTGACAAGAACCTCCATTTCCCAAGTCATCCAAGCTTCCTTATGCTTACCTGCCTTGCCCTTCACTCCAGCAGGGACATGCATGTCCTGGACTCTTGTCCACACCAGGGCATCGGAAATGTCCTCGTTCTTCAGGGAACGGGGATTCCCCTCCGCCACCATAGATGAGGCTCGCACCAGGGTCTCATCCATAACCCGCAACACTGCTCTCTCTCCCCATCCCCGCACTCGCAACAAGGGCAGAGTCCCCCTAGTCCTCACCTTTCACCCCACCAGCCGGCAAATACAACAAATAATCCTCCGCCATTTCCGCCACCTCCAACGTGACCCCACCACTCGCCACATCTTCCCATCTCCCCCCATGTCTGCCTTCCGCAAAGACCGCTCCCTTCCGCAACTCCCTTGTCAATTCTTCCCTTCCCTCCCGTACCACCCCCTCCCAGGCACTTTCCGTTGCAACCGCAAGAAATGCAACACCTGTCCCTTCACCTCCCCCCCTCGACTCCATTCAAGGACCCAAGCAGTCGTTCCAGGTGCGACAAAGGTTCACCTGTATCTCCTCCAACCTCATCTACTGCATCCGCTGCTCTAGATGTCAGCTGATTTACATCGGGGAGACTAAGCGGAGGTTGGGCGATCGTTTCGCCGAACACCTCCGCTCAGTCCGCAATAATCTACCTGAGCTCAACACTTCAACTCCCCCTCCCATTCCCAATCCGACCTCATTGTCCTGGGTCTCCTCCATTGCCAGAGTGAGCAACACCGGAAATTGGAGGAACAGCACCTCATATTCCGCCTGGGTTGCTTGCATCCTGATGGCATGAACATTAAATTCTCCCAGTTTTGCTAGCCCTTGCTGTCTCCTCCCTTTCCTTAACCCTCGAGCTGTCTCCTCCCATCCCCCCGCCCTCGGGCTCCTCCTCCTGCCTTTTTCCTTCCTTCTCCCCCCCCATCCCCCATCAGTCTGAAGAAGGGTTTCGGCCCGAAACATCGCCTATTTCCTTCGCTCCATAGATGCTGCTGCACCCGCTGAGTTTCTCCAGCATTTTTGTGTACCCTGGACTCTTGTCAGCACACTT
Source organism: Leucoraja erinaceus (assembly GCF_028641065.1). Classification (NCBI taxonomy): domain Eukaryota; kingdom Metazoa; phylum Chordata; class Chondrichthyes; order Rajiformes; family Rajidae; genus Leucoraja; species Leucoraja erinaceus. The sequence continues at coordinate 2,441,235 of NC_073381.1, read as the reverse complement.
TTAAAAGCATCCCACTTTCCTGACGTTCCTTTTTCTTCAAACAACCGACTTCAGCCAACTTGAGCAAGTTCCTGTCTCATACCGTCAAAGTTGGCCAAGTCCCAATTTAGCATTTTAACTCATGAGCCTGGTCTGTTTATCCATAACTGTCTTAAACATAATAGAATTGTAGTCGCTGGTCCCTAAAGGCTCATCCACAAACACTTCATCCAGTAGGGTGGCACAACGCTAGAGTTGCAGCCTTACAGCGTTTACAGTGCCAGAGACCCAGGTTTGATCCCGACTGAGGGGGTGCTGTCTGTATGAAGCTCAAATCCCCTCCTCCGACAACCATACCAGACCTCCAGTTGCATGCAATCTCCATGTTGTTTAGAACTATAATCTGATGATCTTTTTGGACTATCAGATCTGTCTTCTCCACTGATCTATGTGCAATTATTGCGCTCATATGTTGCCTGACTCATTCAAAGCCAGAGTGAGATAAAATGTTCCAACTTCCTTATTGACGAGCAATTTTGTAATGAAGAGTCAACTTTCAAAACTTTTAAAAATTCTGCGGGAAGAAGGTGAAGAGTGTTTTTTCAATGTTGCTGATTATGGAGGTGGGACATTAGTTTGAAGCAGGTGTCCGATTGGCTCAGGAAGAGAGAGAGCAGCAAATAAAAAGGAGGCAAGGTTGAGCGGGGCGCCCTGCTGGGATCGCCCGTGTTGAGGAAAGACTGCAACGTGAGGCTTTGACTCGAGCAGGTTTGGAGAGATGGGCTGAGGGGAGGAGTGGTGGCCTGTCAAGCCCAGAGCGGAGCAGCAGCAAGCGGGAGGTGTAAATGGGTGCTGTTAGATACACATACAGGAGGTATGCAAGGTCATGCGATGTGAGAGCTGGTGGACCCTTTGGTGGTTCCCTGAAGAAGGGTCCCAGCCCAAAACGACACCTATCCATGTTCCCCAAAGATGCTGTTTGACCCGCTGAGTTACTCCAACATGGTCAGACACCAGCAAGTTGGCTGGAAGGCAGAGGACAAAGAGTGGCAATAAAGGAGGCTTTTTCTGGTTGGCTTCCAGGAACTAGTGGAGTTCCGCAAGGGTCGGTGCTGGGGCCGCTACTCTTCACGTTAATGATTTGGACGAGGAGATTGAAAGCTTTGTGGCAAAGTTTGCAGATCATACGAAAAAATAGGTGATGGGGCAGGTAGTGTAGAGAAAGCAGGGACTCTGCAGAACAGGTTGGGAGAGTGGGCAGAGAAGTGGCAGTTAAAATATAGTGTAGCAAAATGTGGAGTCAAGCATTTTGGTAGTAGGAATAAAGGGGTAGACTATAACATAATAAAGACGTAGACTTGGGAGTGCTGGTGCAGGAATCCCAAAAAGTTAGTCTGCAAGTCGAAACAGTAGTAACGAAAGCAAACTCAATGCTAGCATTTATTTCAAGAGGGCTTGTGTGCAAAAACAGGGATGTTATGTTGAGGCTCTGTAAGGCACTGGTAAGGCTGCATTTGCAATATTGTGAGCAGTTTTGGCACCATATCCAAAGCAGGATGTGCTGGCTCTGGAGAGGGTCCAGAGGAGGTTCACACAAATGATCCCAGGAATGAGTAAGTTTATCTATGACGAGTGTTTGACGGCACTGGGCCTTTACTTGCTGCAGTTTAGAAGAATGAGGGGGGGGGACCTCATTGAAACATACAGAATAGTGAAAGGCCTGGATAGAGTGCATGTGGAGAGGATGTTTCCACTGGTGGGAGAGTCTAGGACCTGAGGTCATAGCCTCAGAATTAAAGGACGTTTCTTAAGAAAGATGAGGAGGAATTCCTTTAGTCAATGGGTGGTGAATCTGTGGAATTATTCACCACAGCAGTCAATGGGCATTTTAATGGCAGAGATAGATAGCTTCTTGATTAATGCAGGCGTCAGGGGTTATGGGGAGAAGGCAGGAGAATGGGGTGAGGAGGGAGAGATAAATTAGCCATGATTGAATGGCAGAGTAGATTTGATGGACCGAATCGTCTAATTCTGCTCCTATGACGTGTCCTCATTGTGCTCCTATGACTTGTGTCCTCATGACCGTATATCCGTTGGGACAATTTAAAGAAGCCAATTGACCTATAAATCCGCATGTCTATGGAACGTGTGAGGAACACTTTTTCACACACAGAGTTGTGAGTCTGTGGAATTCTCTGCTTCAGAGGGCGGTGGAGGCAAGTTATCTGGATACTTTCACGAGAGAGCTAGATAGGGCTCTTAAAGATAGCGGAGTCAGGGGATATGGGTAGAAGGCAGGAACGGGGTACTGATTGGGGATGATCAGCCATGATCATATTGAATGGCGGTGCTGGCTCGAAGGGCCGATTGGCCTACTCCTGCACCGATTGTCTATTGTCTATTACCTATTGAAAGCCGAGCACCTGGAAAAAATCCACTCAGTCACAGGCAGAACGTACAAACTCCACACAGACAGCACCCTTGGTCAGGATTGAACCCGGGTCCCTGACCCTTTAAGGCAGCAACTCTACTGCTGCACCACTGTACCACTCCAGACATGAGCTCACTTTAGATCTCGATTTGGAAAGAATTTGGAAATCAGTCTGAGGAAGGATGACCCGACCGGAAAAGATGCCTGTCCATTCCCTCCGCAAATGCTGCATGACCCATGGAGTTCCTCCAGCACTTTGTGTTTTGTCTAAGATTCCAACATCTGCAGTTTCTTGTGCCTCCTCTAGGAAATGGGCTTGACCAGCCATGGTCTGCAGGTTGTTGGGCCACTAGTGCTGATCGTTCAAAGCCCAAATGACGTACAGCTACTGCGATAACATGTTGGTGATACCAGTCTTATGAGGTAACAGAAAGTCTTTATGGTTTTTATAGGCTATGCTCAGGGAATGTTACAGAAGAGGCGGCTGAGGTATCCAAGAAAAATACTGCCTGGGACATTCTGTCTGAAACCAGCTTTGCGTCATCGTTTAAACTCAGTCGTATAATTAAAACGACTGAAATATAAACCCAGTACAATAGGGTAGATGTTCACAGCCCATGAAGTCCATTTCTTTTGCAATCCAAATCTTTATTAAAATACCAGGGAAGTTCAATGCCCATTGGTCTCCAAGTTCCATGTCTGAAAGATTTCCTGTTTCATTTCTACATATCCCTACATTTTAGAAATTCCGTAATGAAAGATAGATTTATTGCTTGGCTCATTGGAGAGAATTTTGCATTCAAATATTTTGTTGGACCAACAATATGCGTGACCGTGTTCATAGTGTCACAGATTCATACAGTGTGGAAACAGGCCCTTCGGCCCAACTTGCCCACCCTAGCTACAATAGTTCCACCTGCCTGCGTTTGGCCCCTATCCCTCCCAACCTGTCCTATCTGTGTACCTGTCTAATTGTTTCTTAAACATTGGGATAGTCCCTGCTTCAACTACCTCCTCTGGCAGCTTATTCCATACACCCATCTACCCACTACTCTCTGTATGGAAACATTGCCCTCCAAAGTTCTTTTTTTGGCACTTGGCCTTCATCGGTCGGAGTATTGAGTAGAGAGGTTTGGAGGTCATGAGGTCAAAAGATTTTGTGCATCTACCCAAACTATTCCTCTCATGATTTTCTCTATAAGATCACCCCTCATCCTCCTGCGCTCCAAGGAATAGAGTCCAAGCCTTCTCAACCTCTCCCGAGACCTCACATCCTCTCATCCTGGCAACATCCTCGTAAATCTCGTTAAAGGGCTTGTTGTAAACTAAACTTTCCTCAGCTGTTCCCTGAGGTTCTGACGTGCTGTCAGCTACTTTGGTGTGCAGGTAATATAACTAAATGGGCAGGTTTGGCATGCCTTATATCAGAGTTTAAACCAGTCAGGTTGGTAATTTCAGTACTGCAAGATGATAGAATCAAAGAAACATAGAAATAGAGAAAAATAGGTAGGCCATTCGGCCCTTCGAGTCAGCACTGCCATTCAATATGATCATGGCTGATCATCTAAAATCAGTACCCCATTCCTGTTTTTCCCCTATATCCCTTGATTCCGTTAGCCCCAAGAGCTAGATCTGACAATCTCTTGAAAACATCTAAGTGAAGAAAACCAGGGCTTCAGATTACAAGATAAACTGTTTCAAGATACTGCAAGGGTTCAAATAACATTTAAAATTTTGAGTCATTGACTTCCAAAATCTCATGTTTCAAAGTTGACGCAAAAAACTATTTTAAGGTCAACAGACTTCCTTTAATGTTGTTTTTGAAAAGGAGAACTTTTTCCAGATTCATTTGGGAAAAATAGATGTTATTTTTTTAAATCAATCCCAAGACATTTCATTCTATGTTCCTTCACTTATGGTCAAATAGTTTTTCATGTATTTTTATACACATAACATATATACTTTCCTCTTTGAGAATGGATCATTAAACACAGTAACTGGAGCTGGAGTAACTCAAAGGGTCAAGCAGCATTTCTGGAGGACATGGATAGACGACGATTCGGGTCGGGACCCTTCTTCAGACCCTTTTTTTGATTGTAAACCAGCACCTGCCATTCCTTGTGTCTCCAAGGAAAATGAAATCTTCCCTTTCAACTTGCCAAGTTGTTCACTTCAGATGCATTAAATAGCAAGCAAACAATTCTCCCACCTTCTTGGCAAGTAGTTGGAGGCACTGTTGTCACGAGTCCCTCTTGTGTCACCCTCAAAGCATCAGCCTGGCCCAGTTCTTCTGACCTTTCTCTTCTGCGTAGCAGGGGGCTTCGGAGTGAGGCCCATTCCAGGAATTTGAGCAATCTAATGTAATCCTCCATTGCAGTTTTGAACAACAGCGATGTGGCCAGCATTATTGTGTAGGAAAGAGCTGCAGATGCTGGTTTAAATCAAAGGTAGACACAAAATGCTGGAGTAACTAAGTGGGACGGGCAGCATCTCTGGAGACAAGGAATGGGTGAACGTCACCCATTCTTTCTCCCCAGAGATGCTGCCTGTCCCGCTGAGTTATTCCAGCATTATGTGGCCAGCATTCATTGCTGTTTTCCATTAGATAGGTTTACTTTCAAGATCAAATGCCTAGACATTATTTGGATTACGGGGAATAATGAGAGTCATAGAGTGATACAGCGCGGAAACACGTCATTCCGCCCAACCAGCCCACACCGGCCAACATGTCTCATCTACACTAGTCTCACCTGCCTGCGTTTGTTCCATATGCACCTAAACCTGTCCTATCCATAGAAACATAGAAATTAGGTGCAGGAGTAGGCCATTCAGCCCTTCGAGCCTGCACCGCCATTCAATATGATCATGGCTGATCATCCAACTCAGTATCCTGTACCTGCCTTCTCTCCATACCCCCTGATCCCTTTAGCCACAAGGGCCACATCTAACTCCCTCTTAAATATAGCCAAATATATTCCTTCTGTGGCAGAGAATTCCAGAGATTCACCACTCTCTCTGTGAAAAATGTTTTTCTCATCTCGGTCCTAAAAGATTTCCCCCTTATCCTTAAACTGTGACCCCTTGTTCTAGACTTCCCCAACATCGGGAACAATCTTCCTGCATCTAGCCTGTCCATGTACCTGCCTAGATGTTTCTTAAAAGTTGCAATAGTACCTGCCTCAACTACCTCCACTGGCAGATCATTCCGTACACCTACCATCCTTTGTGTAAAAAAAGTTACCCATCAGGTTCCTATTAAATCCTCCCCCCCCCCACCCCCCTCACCTTAAAATGATATCCTCTGGTTCTGGCCCTGGGCAAGAGACTGTTTGTGTTGACCCAATCTATTCCTCATGATGTTGTGGGTGAGGCTATTAGCAGTATTTATTGTTGAGGTATTGTAAGTTTGCAGAATATGTTTCTATTTGTTATCTTCAAGAGAATTAGACAATTATTATGGACATTTAGCATTCAATGGGTAATGACCACCCCACCATTGGACGATCAATAGGAGTCGCTGCCTCAAAAAGGCAGCCAGCATCATCAGAGTCCCACACCACCCTGGCCACGCTCTCATTTCACTCCCGTCATCAGAAAGAAGCCTGGAAACAGTAACGACCAGGTTCACGAGCAGTTTCTTCCCCACAGCCATCGGGTAATAGAATGCTACAAACTCCCAACTAAACTGCAAACTGCGTTGATTGCACTAGGGACATGGGGTATTGTTTTTGTCTTTGCCCTACCTTTTGTTTGTTTGCTTCTAATGATTTAATGATATTTGTTGTCAATGGTGCTTTATTGTCACGTACCTAGGTCAAGTGAAATGGTTAGTTTTTGCATGCAGTCCGATAAAATCATACAGCATACCTCACTCAGGCAGTACACACACACTCGCCACGTTTCTGGCACCGACAATGTTACAAAAGATTAATGGAAAGATCTCATCTGCCATTGGTGCCAGCCACCCCAAATAGCAGCAGGCACCCCCCCCACCACCACCGAGTCACCCTTCGATCCCGCCCCCCCCCTCCCCCTTCCCGAGTCCCCCCTTTGATCTCCGTAGCCCTTCCCCCTGCCGAGTCACCCTTCGTCGTCGGCGCCCCTCCCCCACCCCCCTCTCCCCTCCCCCCCCCCCCCACCCCCCCCTCTCCGGGGTTACCCTTCAATCTCAGCGACCCTCCCCATCCCCCCTCCCCTCCCCCTCTGCCGGGTCCCCCTTCGATCTCTGTCGACCCTCCCCCTGCCGAGTAAACCCTTGGATCTCGTCGACCCTCCCCACCCCCCCCCCCCCCCCCCCCCCCCCCACCGTCTGCCGGGTCCCCCTTTGATCTCGCCATGACCTCCCGCCATGTCCCCGTACTTTCTCAGCCCCCTAGGAAAAGTTTCTGGCTGTCTTCCCTATCCATGCCTCTCATAATTTTACACACCAATATATAACTATCTTACATGTAAGATTATAAGCAATGTTCATTTTCTTCATGTGGGTGAAAGTACTAAAAGCCTGTGCCGTTAGTGCATGGCGTTTGAATGAGTGCAATGGCCAAATATGACTCATTGAGTTTTTACGATTGGAAGCATAACTTGATTCATAAATAAAACGTACAAGTGTATTGAATTAGAAGAAAGTATATTCATAGTTAGAGGACCTTTTGGGTCAAATGATTGATTTGAGATAAGATTACTGCCCAAGGCAAGGTTACATCCACTGGGGATAAACATTTGAGCTCTGCTTTATCAGTGCAGTGTTGCCACTATCCACCTTGGACAACAATACAAGCCTCCTGGAGCAGGTTTCAGTATCATGGTGTCAACCTTGTGTCCACTGCTGTTCATTTTGGTGATATCTGGTGTAGATAGCTGTTGCTTCTTCATTCAACCTTTCTTCGTTTTCTTCGAGCTGCCTAATAAATATTTGTACAATGATAGAGTCCATGGTGAATGGGAATGAAATGTACTGTGATCATCAGTTTTTCCTTTTAAGTCATAAGTGAAATTGCTCAGAGTATATTGCTCTCACAGAAATATAATCTGTCTTGAATTCAGTTGCATTTTATTTCGATCATTACATCATTGTTAATTACTGAATATTTTTGGATTGTAGAACTGAATAGAACAGCGCAGCACAGAACAGGCACTTCAGCCCACAATATCCATGCCAAACATAATGCTACATTACACAGTATAGAGAACAGTACAGCACAAGAACAGGCCCTTCGGCCCACATTATGTCATGACATACTCTTATTTGCCTGCACAGAATCCATACCCCTCTATTCGATTAGTACAGGTGTCAAGGGTTATGGGGAGAAGGCAGGAGAATGGGATTTGGAGGAAGAGATAGATCAGCCATGATTGAATGGAGGAGTAGACATGATGGGCCGAATGGCCTAATTCTGCTCCTGTCACTTATGGTCTTATGGCATTTCTGCATAACCATATGCCTTTCCAAAAGTCTCTTAAATGCCACTCCCACACCTGCCTAGACCACCACCCCAGCAGTGTGTTCCAGGCACTCGCCACCCAATGTGTAAAAAAAACTTTACTCGCTCGGCTCAAAGCCAGGCCTGATTTGATTTGATACCCATCCTGGGTAAAGGGTTCTGACTGTCTACTCCATGCAAGAAAGCTGCGGAAAGTAAAGTCTGAAATGTCTTTGTTTTCACACAGTCTAATTCTACTGCACTGTGTAGCCAGCACTGTATCCTTTCAACATGATGCAAATGAAACGGGGAGCATTTTCATTCAGCATCTTGTATCAGGGTGCTTGCAAAGATGTTAATGGAGTCACAGTGCCATACCGCATGGAAATAGGCCCTTCAGCCCAACTTGACCATGCTGACCATGATGCCCCATCTAAGCTAGTCCAACTATCCTGCGTGTGGCCCATATCCCTCTAAACCTTTCCTATCCATGCAGCTGTCCAACTGTCTTTTGAATGTTGTCATAGTACCTTGCTCAACTACCTCCCCTGGCACCTTGTTCCTCAAGTTCCTATTACATTTTTCCCTCCTAATCTTAAACCAAAGTCCTCTGGTTCTTGATTCTCCCACCCTGGGGAGAAAAAGACTGTGCATTTGTGATTTTATATTGCGATTATTAGTGTGATTTTATTTGTGGTGTATAAAATCACCCGTTTGATTATATACTCCTCTATAGCATCACCCCTCAGCCTTCAGAACTCATATGTTCATGTTTATAATTGACAGGATCAGAATTAGGCCATTCGGCCCATCAAGTGTACTCCGCCATTCAATAAAGGCTAATCTATCTTTCCCTGTCAATCCCATTCCCCTGCCTTCTCCCAAAAGCCCCTGACACCCGTACTAATCAAGAATCTATCTATCTCTGCCTTATAAATATCCATTGACGTACTCCACAGCCTTCTGTGGCGATGAAATCCACAGATTCACCACCCTCTGACTAAAGAAATTCCTCCTGATCTCCTTCCTAATCGAACGTCCTTTAATTCTGAGGTAATGTGGCGCTCGTATTTGTGGAAGCATCCTCTCCACACCCACTCTATCCAGGCTTTTCACTATTCGGTAAGTTACAATGAGGTCTGCCCCTCATCCTTCTACACCACAGTGAGTACAGGCCCAATGCCGTCAAACACTGCAAGGAATAAAGTCCTAGTCTGCTCAACCTTTCCCTGTAGCTTCGGCCCTCGAATCCACACAACCTCTGTTAAGGTGCAGCTTGTGAGTCGTCGTATTAAGAACAGGCTAGTTTTAAAAGCTAGACCTGTTATCAGCATTAACATGTATTTCCATGCAGCCTTTAACCTGAATTTATTTCCCTGGAGAGGAAAAAGCGAAACATTTTCAGCGTTGGATCATAAACACACTTCCACATCTCGCTAAAAGTCATATTAGAGGGAAATAAATCTTTCATGTTAAAATATCCAATGTAAAAAAGAAATTATCAACAGAAAAGCATTGATCCTCGGGGAGGAGCTTGCTGCCAGAAGGGAAACTGTGACAGACTCGTAAATTAGAATCCATGGCTTAATGTCGTCAGCTGAATGTATGTGTGCTAACAGTGTTTGGCCTCGGGTGCTGACAGTGCGAATCGCAATGAGAAGCTGAACGTGATACCACTTTCTGTTGCTCGGCACCTTGTTCAGAAACTGAGTCTCCACAGAAAAAACTTTTTTTTCCGTCCTCTTCCCGGCTCTGACATTGAGAGTCGTCAATGAATTTTCTTTGAAAGAAATGGTCTTGTGACACGGCACCTTTGGAGTATTATGCAACACTGAATGATGAAGTAGGAGTTGAGTTGCTTTGATACAATCCCGGAGGATTAGCTTAGAAACTTGAATAGTCTGTTGAAATTCCACTATGATTGTCATCCCCCCCCATACCCGTCAGAGTATTACATCCAGCACTTTACTGCCAAAACCCTGGCGTCAGTCAACGGACCACTTCATGCTTCTTAAAACACAAATCCTATTCGCTCTGCCAAAAGAGAGCATGATAGTCATTTTGTTAAATGAAACTTGATGGGTAAAGCAAAACCTGACAGGTAAGACGCATAAAGATTGACGCAAAGTGCTAGAGTAACTCAGCGGGTCAGGCAGCATCCCAGGGGAACACGGTTAGGTGACGTTTCAGGTCAGAGCCCTTCCTCGGGCTTTGTAGGTCCTGCCCCCCTGACAATCAATCTGAAGAAGGGTTCCGACCCGAGACATCACCTAACTGTTCTCCAGAGAAGCTGCCAGACCCGCCGAGTTACTCCAGCACTTTGTGTCCTATCCTGTATTAACCAACATCTGCAGTTTCTTGTTTCTACTTTGAAACTGTTCGCACTTTCGACTGTTTTACTGTTCTTTTTTTTTTTTAAAATCATTTTTCTCGGGGTATCTAAATTTTATCTACATTTTATTAGTTGTTTAAGTTATGACATCGGATGGAAGCTGCATACCAAATCTCGTTGCACCTATGTGCAATGACAATAAAATATATTATTATTATTATTATTATTATTAAGCACCAACTATGAAATGTGTAGGAGGAAACTGCAGATGCTAGTTTCAACCGAAGATAGACACAAAATGCCAGACTAACTCAGCACGTCAGGCAGCATCTCTAGAGAGAAGGGATGGGTGACGTTTCAGGTCAAGACCCTTCTTCAGACTCAATGATTGCATTAGAGCATTTTGCTTTGTTTAGTTACTCACTAATATTGGATTGTAGAAAAACATGTCTTGAAATTTTTATTTGTTTATTATGTTATCCATGAAAACTGTGTTTACAGACTTGTTATGCTGCTGCAACTAAGAATTTCAGTGTCCTGTTTGCAGTACATACTTGTATGACAATTGAGCACTCCTGACTATCGCACGGTTTAAGAAACATTTAGACAGGCACATGGTGGGATAGGTTTAGAAGGATATGGGGCAAACGCAGGCAGATGAGACAAGTGTAGATGGGTCATGTTGGCCGATGTGGGCAAGTTGGGCCGAAGGGTCTGTTTCCACGCTGTACAACTCTATGACTATGGCTCTTGACTGCCTTCACTGCTGTGAGCAACAAAAGAGTCATCAGACCAGATTTGAAGCACTTCTTCTGTGAAGGAACATGAGAACAGGTAGGTTTTAAGTAGTTTCTTAAAAAGGGAAATAGATAGACGGAGATGTGGGAGTGTGATTGATCAATTGAAAGATGCAGCATGGAAACGGGCCCTTCTGCCCATCGAGTCGACGCCGACCAATCGATCACTTGTTCCCACTAGTTCTGTGTTATCCCACTTCCAAGTCCACTCCCTACGTACTAGGGGCAATTTACAGAGACCAATTAACTTACAAACCCGCACATCTTTGGGATGTGGGAGGAAGCCGGAGCAGCCGGAAGAAATCCATACTGTCATGGAGAATGTGCAAACTCCACACAGACAGTCAGGATGATCCTGAGGTCAGGATCGAACCAGGGTCTCTGGTGCTGTAGATAGTGGCTCCATCACACGTGTCACATGGCGGCTCCCGATGATGTGGAGATCACCGCCTCACCCAGCCTAGGTGCCACATTTTCGGGGGGACTTCTGGGGTGGGGGTGGGGAATTCAAGTACGCTCTCATAATTTTGTTTGGATTAAAGAAGGCGCTGGACAATCAGTTGCTGGAAAATCGATGGTGGACCTGTACAAAAAAAAAGAAACCTAACCTGTTCATAAGTGATAGGGGAAATTAGGCCATTCGGCCCATCAAGTCGGCTGCGCCATTCAATCATGGATGATCTATCTCTCCCTCCTAACCCCATTGTCCTGCCTTCTCCCCATAAACCTGTGACACCCTTACTAATCAAGAATCTATCTATCTCTGCCTTTGATATATCCACTGATTTGGTCTCCACAGCCTTCTGTGGCACTGAATTCCACAGATTCACCACCCTCTGACTGAATAAATTCCTCCTCATCCCCTTCCTAAAGGAACGTCCTTTAATCCTGAGGCTCTAAGCTTCTAGTCCTAGACTCTCCCACTAGTGGAACCATCATCCCCACATCCACCCTATCCAGGCTATCCAGCTTGTATTCAAGTAGACGACTGTGAAATGGCGTTTTAAGCTACATCAGCAGGCGAGTAATTACAACATGTATCAAGTGGTCTGAACTGCAGATGGCAGGTAGATTCTCTCAGCTCCGCACTTAATTATTCCCCAGATTCACCTCTGAATTTTCCCAAGGGTTACTTGCCTATTATAATTTTAGTTATTACATTTCCATCATGGTGCTACTTATACAGAAAATGATTTTGTATAATTTAGCCAAACATGGATTTTTTTAATGGTTTAATTTCATACTCTGGCTTTAAGTATGAATTTGATAATGATGTTTCATAATAACATCGTTGAAGACCAGCAAATAGATAATTGATGCGTTTTATTTCTAGGGGTGTTACATTTGCCTTGCTGTGAGCTTCTAAATTTTCCTGCCACAGTTTGAGATTTAATTGATCTTTTTTTTTCAAAATATAAGGGCCCGTTTCCATGACTCTATACACGGATGAATGCAACAATTCAACCATTCATGCATTTGCTGTAAAATAAAGTCACACACATTTTATTTTTCATCTCAAATAATTCAGTGACATTTTGTTAAAGATGTCAGTTTCTGTAGCAGTGCAAGTATACCCTTATACTTGCCCTAAAATAAAGGTTATTGTGTATAGAAATGGAACAACATCTATCTAAATGGGTGCAGAATATTTGTGTAGAGAATTTGTGAGATTTGCATCGTTTCCTAGTCCGGTACTAAAATCAAGTGATATCCACAATAGAAATAGAGAGAGTCACACAGTGTGGAAACAGGCCCTTCAGCCCAACTTCCCCATGTTGGCTAACATGTCCCATCTACACTAATCCCACCATCTCTGGCAGCTCGTTCCATACACTAACCACTCTTTGTATAAAACAACATCACCACTCAGGCTCTTATTTAATGTTCTCTCCTCCCCCCCCCCCCCCCCCCCCCCCCCCCCCCCCCCCCCCCCCCCCCCCCCCCCCCCCCCCCCCCCCTACACCTCTGGATCTCGATTCCGCGACTGGGCAATACTGTACGTCTACCCGATTTATTCATCTCATAATTTTGTACACCTCGAAAAGATCGTTCCCCCATCCTCCTGCGTTCCAACAAGGAATAGAACCCTGGCCTGCTGAACCTCTCCCTACAGCTTGGGCCCTCGAGTCCTGGCAACATCCTTGTATGCTATTTCTGATTTTCTATTTTACTTGTAAGCTAATAATGTGTTTATATGTATTTTTGATTCAACAGGGGATTTATTTATGACAACAGGAACAATCTACAGCTGCGTGGTTTGGTGGTCTTATTGATATCAAAAGCAGCTGGACCAAGTAAAACAGCAGATCCCCCAATGGAAGGAGACCTGGTCAGCGGAATTTACCCCAGGTAAACTTTCTGTTTGCCAGAACTAATTCTGACTTGCAAGAATTTTTTTTCGGTTCATGAAGGAAGAGGATTTTCTCTTAGATAGACACAAAATGGTGAAGTAACTCAGCGGGAGAGGCAGCATCTCTGCAGAGAAGGAATCTAAAGAAGGGTATCGACCCGAAACGTCACCCATTCCTTCTCTCCGGAGATGCTGCCTGTCCCACTGAGTTAATCCAACATTTTGTGTTTATGTTTGGTTTAATCCAGCATCTGCAGTTCCTTCCTACACATAGGATTTTCTCATATTCAGGATTAAACTTTTTCTTTGGAAACCAATGCCAACCATTGAATGAATGAATGAATGATACTTTATTGTCACATATGGCAATGTCACATGTCATATATTCTTTGTTTTACATGCCCAGGGTATGCAAAGAGTCATCACATAAAGCACACCGACAGTTACAAAGTGTTCCATTTGCACAAACCATATTTAACGCCTTCCATTCTGGGCAAGGCCCCTGTTTAGTTTGCTTAGAGTTTGGAGCCTTCAACTAATAAATATAAAGTACGATTAAAATGTGTAACTTTCGATCTGCCGCAGTTTGAGGCAAATAGCATGGATGTATTTCATAGGACGCTGTTTCAGTAAACAGTAGAGAGAAATAGAACAATGTGCTATTGAAAAACAAACAAAAAAACTGCAAATGGTAGAAATCTATGAGGATGAAAATGTAAGTCATGTAATAAGCCATAGAAACATGCCTCAGTGGCGCAGTGGGAGTTGCTGTCTTACGGCGCTACAAGCCCGGATTCAGTTCAGTTTAGTTCATTGTCATGTGTATCGAGGTACAGCGAAAAGCATTTGTTGAGTGCTAACCAGTCGGTGGAAAAACAATACATGATTACAATCGATCCATTCACAGTGTACAGTCATAGGGTCATAGAGTGTGGAAACAGCCCCTTCTTTACCTACTCCTTCACCCACTATCAGGCAGTCCTGAACTACTATCTACCACATTGGAGACCCTCCAGCTATCTTTGATCGGCATTATAGAAACATAGAAACACAGAAATTAGGTGCAGGAGTAGGCCATTCGGCCCTTCGAGCCTGCACCGCCATTTAATATGATCATGGCTGATCATCCAACTCAGTATCCCGTACCTGCCTTCTCTCCATACCCTCTGATCCCCTTGGCCACAAGGGCCACATCTAACTCCCTCTTAAATATAGCCAATGAACTGGCCTCAACTACCCTCTGTGGCAGAGAGTTCCAGAGATTCACCACTCTCTGTGTGAAAAAAGTTCTCCTCATCTCGGTTTTAAAGGATTTCCCCCTTATCTTGCACTGAATGTTATTCATGCTCATCCCTTTATCATGTATCATGATAAGGGAATAACGTTTAGTTCAAGGTACATCCAGTAAAACCTGCATGCTGTACCTGCATGCTTTCCCTATCACCTCATATCTATATCCTCTGGTTCTCAATTCCCCTACTCTGGGCAAAAGACTCAGTGCGTTTACTTGATCTATTCCTCTCATGATTTTTTACACCTCTAGAAGATCACCTGTCATCCTCATCCACCTGCGCTCCACGGAAAAGCCTGCTCAAACTCTCTCTTTTGCTCAGTCCATCGAGTCCTGGCAAACATCCTGGTAACTCTTCTCTGAACTCCGTCAAACTGGACAATATCTTTCAGAAAGAATGATGACCAAAAACTGAACGCAATACTATAAATGTGGCCTCACCAGCGTATTATATAACTGTAACATGCCCTCCCAACTTCTACACTCAATACTCTGATGAAAGCCAATGGGCTGAAAGCCTTCTTGACCACCCTATCCACCTGTGACACCACCTTCAAGGAACCATGCACCTGCACTCCTAGATCCCTCTGCTCCACAAAACTCCCCAGAGCCCTACCATTCACCATGTAGGTCCAGCCTGGGTTAGACCTCCCAGAATTAACAAGAGACAAGTTGGGCCTGTTTATATATTGCCCCCAAGCGACGATATCTCAGGTAGTTATGGTGTGGGGCAGTTGGCAGAAGGGGACATCAAAATAATTAGCAAGAGGAACAAGATAAGGCACACAAATAGATGAAGAATGGGAGATGCTGGCAGTCAGTGAACAAGACCAGCAGTCAGAAGTTGAAATGATATTTGCTTTATAGATGAATTAAAATAGAATTAGAGTTTGAACCAAAACAAGTAAAACTATTATTTTTTTGTGTTTTGTGTGAATAATGTTAAGAAGATGATTAATTATTCCCTGTCATTTTGCTTTTAACATATAATTATTTGATAAATGTTTTTATATTAAATTGTGCTGTTTAGAGATTTTAAATATATGGGGATCAACAATAAATGTATAAATATTGCATATGCAGAAAAATATTTTGTTTAGGATTTGATTTATTCTTGCACCTTTAGTTGATCTTGCAACATTTGAATATATGATAAATCAATGCCACTGCTGGATGGTAAATCACATAGTCTACCATGGTTGCGACATCTTACACATTAGAACCGTGGATGTGTTCAAGTACAAATCATTTTCCAGTCCTTCTCTTTTGATTATTTTGTGGCCTTTTTCTAACTTAACGTGGGGATTGACAGATTCTTGATTAGTGCGGGTGTCAGGGGTTATACGGAAAAGGCAGGAGAATGGTTCTGAGAGGGAAAGGCAGATCAGCCGTGATTGAACGGCGGTGTAGACTCGATGGGCCGAATGGCCTAATTCTGCTCCTATGACTTATAATTTCACCTTGTGATTAACGTGAGGAACCTTGACAGTTCGCTCGTGAATTATTCATAACTCAAAACCGATGCTTTATGCTTTTTCACATTCCAAATATTCTCCCTTCCTGCCATATTATTACTTGGTGCAAATAAAGATGTCTAGTTATTTTACAATCCTTTATTTCATAAGCTCTTGGATAACATTAAAATTGTTCACTCGGTACACATTTAACATAATCATTTGTCACCATGTATTTCCATTTTGTAATGTCATTACAGCTCCAATATCTTTTGTATAATTGAGTCTCAAGCTGCGAGCAATGCTTTAATTACAGCTTAACCATTTCTTTGTTTTTAAAGGCAATGAGCTCCCGTATAAAATTGTGAAACCCATTAATGCTGCATATCCTTGTAAAATACAGGACTTGAAAGCGCAAACTAGCCAGATGTCAATTTCTGCACATTCTTTGTGGATTCTCAGTCAAGTTTGCTTTGCACTCATTCTTTCTAGTTCAACAAAATAGTTTAGTTTAGAGATACACCGCGAAGACAGGCCGTTCAACCCACTGAGTCCGCGCCGACCAACGATCTCCGTACATTTGCACTATCCTACACGCATTAGTGATCATTTAGAATTTTTACCGAAGCCAATTAACCTACTAACCTGTATGTCTTTGGAATGAGGGAAGAAACCAGAGCACCCGGAGAAAACCCACGCAGGTCACGGGGAGAACGTACAAACTCAGTACAGACAGCACCCGCAGTCAGGATTGGACCCAGGTCTCTGGCGCTGTGAGGCAGCAACTCTCCCGCTGAGCCACTGTGCTGCTAAAAGTATAGTTTTACTGAACTGAGAATAACTGGGAATTTGGCAGTTGCTCTTCCATTAATCACAGTGCACAGTTTTGTGTTCTTACCTGATGTCATCTGACAAGGTATACATATATTCCTAAAAGAAAGACAGTGTTGGAGTAACTCAGCGGATCATAAGTTCATAAGGTATAGGAGCAGAATTAGGCCATTTGGCCCATTGTCTCCTCCGCCATTCAATCATGGCTGATCTACCCTTCCATCTCAATCCCATTCTCCTGCCTTCTCCCCATAACCCCTGACACACGTACCAATCAATAACCTGTCAATCTCCACCTTAAAAATATTAATTCAATTGGCCTCCACAGCCTTCTGTGGCAATGAATTCCACAGATTTACCACTGACTAAATAAACTCCTCCTCATCTCCTTTCTAAAGGGTCAGGCAGCATCTCGGGTGAACATGGATAGGTGACGATCAGTGTGTAGGATGGAACTAGTGTACAGGTGATTGTTGGTTGGCTTGGACTTGTGCCGTAGGGTCTGTTTCCACACCGCATCTTTGAAGTAAACTAATTGGAGAACAAAACTATGCGGGATGGGCAATTAAATACTGGTTCAGCCTGCTGAGCCCACATCCCTCCAATGAGTATAAACGATACAACTTCCAACTGTTGTATATATAATTAGTTTGTCAGAATGAGTTCTATGTTGTTTGGAAATAATATACTTTGTGAAGATGCAGCTGTCTTGCAATTCTAAAAGACACTTTGTAAGATGGCTAACTGTCACATCCTAATTATTCTACACCCCAGTTTTAGTTTACGTTAGTTTACACCCCAGCGGTATGAACATTGACTTCTCCAATTTCAGGTAGTCCTTGCTTTCTCCCTCTTTCGCCTCTCCTTCCCACTCTCCCACAGCCCACTGTCTCCACCGCTTCCTTTCTTCTTCCAGCCCCCCCCATCCCCTCATCAGTCTGAAGAAGGGTCTCGACCCAAAACGCCACCCAATGCTTCGCTCCAGAGATGCTGCCTCACCCGCCGAGTTTCTCCAACATTTTTGTCTACCTTCGATTGTTCCAGCACCTGCAGTTCCTTCTTAAACATCCTAATTATAAGATACTTTTAATGAAGAATTTTCTTTCATCTGTAATTGATTAACCTGCTCATCAAAGTGCGTAACTATGCAGTGTACTGCGTGTCACCTATCTGGAATCTAGCGTTGACCAGGGTGATGGTACTTCAAGGGCTTTGTGCTGCCTCCACAGTGGTGCAGCAAATCGAGTGAGGAAAGCATTCTTTTTAATGATGGGGATGATCAAAAGGTTTAAATCAGTGAGACTGGGATATAAAGGTCATAGCCATACAGTGTGGAAACGGGCCTTTCAGCCCAATTCACCCACGTCAACCATCTACTCTAGTCTCATCTGCTGCTTTTGGTTCCAAATGCTTCTTAAACAAGATAGTCGACTACCTCCTCTGGCAGCTTGTTCCATACACCCACCACCCTTTGTGCAAAAACATTGCCCTTCAGGTTCCTATTCAATCTTTCACCCTTCACCCTAAATCTTTTTGTATATATATCTCAAAATTGGCAAACATTTAGGATGGAAAATGGGAGTTTGGTCTTTATTGCAATTACACTGCTGCCTCACTACACCAGAGACCCAGTTTTGAACTTGAACACAGGTGGAGTTTGCTGGTTGTCTCTGTGGATTTCATCCGGGTACTCCGGTTTCCTCTCGAATCCAAAAGATGTGTGGGTTTTTAGGTTAATTGGCCTCTGAAAATTGCCCCTAATGTAAAGGGAAAATGGGATATCATAGAACTATTGTGAATGGCTGAATATGTGCAGGAGTAGACCATTCGGCCCTTCAAGCCTGCACTGCCATTCAATGTGATCATGGCTGATCATCCACAATCAGTACCCCTTTCCTGCTTTCCCCACATATCCTCTGACTCCGCTATCTTCAAGAGCCCTATCTAGCACTCTCTTGAAATTATCCAGAGAACCGACCTCCACTATAGTTCCCTCTGAGGCAGGGAATTCCACAGACTCACAAGTCTCTGTGAAAAAGTGTTTCCTCATCTCCATTCTAAATGGCTTACTCTTTACTCCTGCAGCCTCTTGTCTGGATCCAATCGAGTTCAGTTTAGTTTAGTGATACAGCGTGGAAACAGACTATTCAGCCCACCAAGTCCATGCCGACCAACAATCACCCATGCACTAGCACTATCCTACACACGAGGGGAAATTTATGATTCACCGAAGCTAATTAACCCACAAACCTGGATGTCTTTGGAGTGTGGGAGGAAGCGGGAGCACCCAGGAAAAAACCACACTGTCACAATAGACAATAGACAACAGGTGCTGGAGTAGGCCATTCGGCCCTTCGAGCCAGCACCGCCATTTAATGTGATCATGGCTGATCATCCACAATCAGCACCCCGTTCCTGCTTTCTCCCCATATCCCCTGACATGGCTATCTTTAAGAGCCTTATCAAGCTCTCTCTTGAAAGTATCCAGAGATCAGCCATGATCATATTGAATGGCGGTGCTGGCTCGAAGGGCCGAATGGCCTACTCCTGCACCTATTTTCTATGTTTCTATGTAACCGGCCTCCACTGCTCTCTGAGGCAGAGAATTCCACAGACTCACAAGTCTCTGTGAAAAAGTGTTTCCTCATCTCCATTCTAAATGGCTTACTCCTTATTCTTAAACTGTTCTGGTTCTGGTTCTGAACTCCCCCAACATCGGGAACATGTTTCCTGCCTCTAGCGTGTCCAAACCCTAAATAATCGTATATGTTTCAATAGAAGCGTCTGTTTCGATGCTATATCACTCAACTAAACACTAAAAAGAATAGAAGTTGGGAGGTCATGTTGCAGTTATAGAAGAAATTGGTGAGGCCACATTTAGAGTATTGTGTTCAGTTCTGGGCACCATGTTATAGGAAAGATGTTGTCAAGCTGGACAGGGTACAGTTAAGATTTACAAGGATGTTGCCAGGACTCAAGGGCCGGAACTATAGGGGGAGGTTGGGACTATTCATTGGAGCGGAGGAGGATGAGGGGCGATCTTATATAGGTGTATAAAATCATGTGAGGAATAGAATCTCTTGCCCAGAGTGGGGGAATCGAAAAACAGAGGACATAAGTTTATGGGGGTGGAGGGGGGGAGATTTAAAATGAATCTGAGGGGCAACTTTTTCACATAAAGGTGGTGGGTATATGGAATAAGTTGCTAGAGGAGGTAGTTGAGGCAGGGACTATCGCAACATTTTAGAAACAGTTAGACAGGTACATGGATAGGACAGGTTTATGGGCCAAATGCAGGCAGGTGGGACTAGCGTAGATGGGACATGTTGGGCCGAAGGGCCTGTTTCCACGCTGTATGACTCTACGGGTTCTATAAATTACAGCAATCTATCTTGCTGCAGTCAAACAGGCCTCTTACAGACCAAAACTGGTGTATTGTGTATACCTTAGCAGGAAGGATACGCCTGCCTTAAGGCAGTGTAGTAAAGGTTTCCTTAAATGATAGGGCAGTCCTGACAGGCAATAATGAACTGTATTCTGCAGAGTTTAGAAGGCTCTCAAGAATCTTGACAAGATGGATGCTGGAACATTGTTTTCCTGGGTTGGAAATAACTAGGAGCCACAGGGGTCCAGACACTTAAGACGTAGGAGGAATAATTTCTTCACTCGTTGGGCAATGAATATTTATTACTGAAGACTGTAGATCGACCTGTGGACTGTAGATTCACGGGTGAGTTTGTTTCATTTTGGAATCTAAGGCTTTCAAGGATATGGCGATTAGACAGGCATTTTAAGTTGTTAGAAGCTGAGCCATGGTCTTTTCAATAGTTAAAGGTTGACTTTTACTAATTCAAAGTCACTGTTTAGTTCAGTTTAGAGATACTGGGTGGAAACAGGCCCATTGAGTTCACACAGACCAATGATCACCTATACACTGCTTCTATCCTACACACTAGGGACAATTTACGGAAGCCAATTAACCTACAAACCTGCACATTTTTGGAATGTGGGGCGAAATCCGAGCACCTGGTGAAAACCCACGCAGTCATAAGGAGAACGTGCAAACTCCGTACAGACAGCACCCGCTGTCAAGATTGAACCCGGGTCTCTGGAGCTGTAAGGTAGCAACACTACCGCTGCACCACTGCACCGCCCCACTGTAATAATTTATATTTTGCAACTTCAGCTTTTCTGTTATTTTAAATTCAAGGACCGGGAAAAAATATTTTGTAACATGTTTTATTTATCAGAATCGTGAAACTGAAAGCCAGACATTTATTTTTGCTTCAACTCTTAAATAAGATTATACCCTTTTAAAACCTGTTGAATTGTCTGAGGTGGAAGATGCATGCTAATCTAATCACCGTTTAATTTCAAAATGAAGTGAATCATTCCAAAATTGCTGCTACAGTGCTGAAAAAAAAAAAGATTTTGTGGCCGGTTGCCCAATTATGTAGAACTTCTTTTAATGCCCTCTGTTGCTAATTACTTTGAATATATATGGTGGGAATAAAGTATGTTTTTCTTGGCACTGGTCAGCTGGCCTTACAGTGCACAAAATATAGGCTGCTTTGGGTACAATTGCCCTACTAAACTATCTTACAGCTTCTATGCCACTGCAATTTCAAGTTGTTATAAGCAATTTGTTAATTTTCTGAAAAGCCCTCCAGAGAGCTTAATCATGGCTATAACGGGAATCGACTGATTTCTTCCAGCCCTTGTTCACCAGTAACGTCATAAGCGTCAAGCAGACTTTTTTTCCTTCAGAGCCTTTATTTACATTGGACGCGCTCTCCTGTGACTGCAAAAACTCGATTGCCCTGCGTCTGAACGTGAAATGTTGGATTATTGAATGAGGGAACTAGCTCTGCTGAAATATAACTGATTAAGAGCATGTATTAATGAATATTCTTCCAGATGAATATTTGCTTGGGACTTCGAAGGCAGACAAAAGTGCTGGAGAAACACAGCGGGTGCAGCAGCATCTATGGAGCAAAGGAAATAGCACAGATAATGGAGGAAGGAACCGCAGATGCTGATTTAAACCGGATAGATACAGAAAGCTGGAGTGATTCAGTGGGTCAGGCAGCATCTCTGGAGAAAAGGAATAGGTGACGTTTTGGGTCGAGACCCCTTCTTCAGACTGAGAGTCGGGGGGGGAAAGGGAAATGAGAGATATGGAAGGTGCATAGGACAAATGAATGAAAGATATGCAAATAGCAACGGTGATCAAGGATAGATGGAGCCTACAATGGTCCATTGTTGGCTGTGGTGATAGGTGAATGCGAGTGAATGCGAGTTATACGGACAGTGAAACTCAACAGGACAACAGTGAAACTAGTACAATGACTAGGATGGGGGTGGGGGCGGAGAGATAGGTTACACAAGGGTTACTTGACATTAGAGATAGATAGAAGCACAGATAGCCCAGTCACCACTAGTGGGAGAGTCCAGGACTAGAGGGAATAGCCTCATAATAAAAGGGTGTACCTTTAAAAAGGGGATGAGGAGAAATTTCTTTAGTCAGAGGGTAGTGAACCTGTGGAATTCATTGCCACAGAAGACTGCGGAGGCCAAGCCATTGGATATCTTTAAGGAGGAGAGTGACAGATTATTGCTTAGTACAGGTGTCAAGGGAGAAGACTAGAAAATGGGATTGAGAGGGAGAGATAGATCAGCCATGATTGAATGGCGTAGTAGACTCGATGGACCAAATGGCCTAATTCTGCTCCATGCCACATGAACATATGACATAAGGGACTCAGATGCTGGAATCTTGAGCAAAATCTGCAATGTAATGAGGTAACTCAAACCCCCACCAACCTCTCTGTCATTCATGAGAGGAATAGATAGTCATGCTGTGGTTCTTTATTATCACATGTACGAAGGTGTACCAGTGGATTTCTTATATTTGCCTACAGATCCGTAAGATTGTTGCCGTAAATAAGTACAATCCCCGATAAGTACAGAATGCATAGAAACAGCCCACTGACACCATATGAAAGGGTCGTCAGGTTTTAACGCAATTTGCAAAGTCCCACTGCAGTCTGCTGCAACCATTGACAGCGTCCAGATCATCCAGCGAATCGTCGTCCCTCTCCTCGCCCGGTTCCGTTTTACCGACCCTTTGTCCAGCGTCTGCCGCCGTCACCGGCTCCCTCCACCTTCCTCTCTGGTTCGGGGGAAAACAGGAGACAGGCCTCAGACGAGGACCCCACTCCAGATGGGGTCCCGATCCCCTGGAGAAAACTGATAGGCGGTGTTTTCGATCAGAAGAAGGATTCTGGCCCAAAACATTGCCCGTCCATAATCTCGAATAGTGCTGCCCGTCCTGCTTACTCCAGCACCTCTAAAACGAATACCAGTCCATCGCATTACTGATCTTCTCATATTTAACGAGATCTTTCAGAGTCGCGGCCTCAAAAAGGCAGCCATTGTCATCAGAGGTTCATATCACCCTGGTCGCGCGCTCATTTAATTCTTACCATCAGGAAGAAGGAGCCGTGATCTCCAGATTCAAGAATAGCTTCTTCCCAACAAGCACCAAGCACTTGAACACTGCACAACACCACCTTCAACTATGGACTATGTTTGGTTGCAGTGAGGACTTTAGGTTTTCTGTTTAACCTGGTTTTGTGGTTATTGATCGATTGAATTTTTCTTTATAATATATCATCTATGCGTACAAAATCATGAGAGGAATAGATTGGGTAGACACACAAAGTCTCTTGCCCTGAGTAGGGGAATTGAGAACCAGAGGACATAGGCTTAAGGTGAGGGGGGGAGAAGATTTAATAGGGACTGGAAGGGCTGGGTCTCTGACTCTGGGCTGGGCTGGGTCGCGTCAGGTCTCTAACGTTGGGCTGCTTGGGGCTGGGCTGCTTGGGGTCGCTTCAGGTCACTTCGAAAATTGTGTCCGGTTGGAAATCTCCGCCGGCCATCCTCAGCTCCGGTAAAGACACGATGGCGCAGGAAGGGGCGGACCACCCCGGCAAGTGACAGGGGAAGAGACTAATCCGCGCGGCGCTGACTGGCAGGAGAAGAGATCGATCTGCGCACGCACGGTTTTTAAGATTTTTAAACCTCGCTGACTTTTACGGCATTCAACCGATCGGAACAAAACTTGTCACACTCGCAGCACAGGAGAATGGTGAGTGAACTGGCGAACAATCATAGTGCTATCGCGAACCGTTTTTGCGCAAATAGAAAGACTGTGCAAACCGGAAGATAACACGATCAGAGTTTTAGTTATGAATAGAAGATAGATAGATAGATAGACAGACAGACAGACAGACAGACCGACCGACCAAATGCAGGTAGGTGGGACTAGTGTAGATGGGACAAGTTGTGGGCAAGTTGGGCGGGGGGGGGGCACGTTTCCACACTATAAGACTTTATGACTCTTTGTCATACTGAGTAATTCAACATAACATAGTTTAGGTTAGTTTAGTTCAGAGATACAGCACTGAAACGGTCCCTTGGCCCAGCAATCACCTCATACACTGGCAATGTCCAACACATTAGGGACAATTTACAATTTTACCGATGCCAATTAACCTACAAACCTGTATGTCTTTGGGGATATGGGAGGAATCCGAAGATCTTGGAGAATACGGAGGACGTACAAACTCCGTACAGACAGCACCAATATTCAGGATTGAACGCAGATCTCTGGCGCTGTAAGGCAGCAACATTATCACTATGCCATCGTAGTTAGTTCCACGATGCTGCAGCAGGCAGAGCTGCTGCCTCACAGATCTGGTTCAGTCCCGAATCTGAAGACCATGCCAGGGTCATCTCCAAGATGTTTGGGTTTGTGAGCTAATTGATCTCCATAAATTGCCCATGTGATCTTGGTAAGTGCTCGCATTTTGGCAGCAATTTATAAGAAGGTGTGAAGAATAAAACTACATCCAAATCAATAGCCAACAACACACACCACCGCCTCTGCTTCCTAAATGCCCCTGTCCCACTTAGGAAACCTGAACAGAAACCTCTGGAGACTTTGCGCCCTACCCAAGGTTTCCGGTTGCCGGAGGCTGCAGGTGGTGGAAGCAGGTAGGAAGACTGACAAAAACCTCCGGGAATCTCTGGGAACCGCACAAAAACCTTGGGTAGGGCACAAAGTCTCCAGAGGTTTCTGTTCATGGTTTCCTAAGTGGGACAGGGGTATTAGAAGGCTTAGGAAGTTTGGCATGTCCCCGACAACCCTCATCAACTTCTACAGATGCACCATTGAAACCATTTTTTCGGAATACATGACAGCATGGTTCGGGGCACAACAGCTCCATCCAAGACCGCAAGAAATTGCAGAGAATAGCGGACACAGCCCCCACCATCACACAAACCAACCTCCCTTCCATTGACGCCACCTATACCTCACGCTGCCTGGGCAAGGCCAGCAGCATAATCAAGGACCAGTCTCATCCTGATCACTCCCTCTTCTCCCCTCTCCCATCAGGCAAGAGTTACAGAAATATGAAAATGCACACCTCCAGATTCAGGGATAGTTTGTTTTCACATGTTATCTGGCCACTGAACCATCCTATCAACAACGAGAGCAGTCTTAAGCTACCATCTACCTCATTGGAGACCCTTAGACCAGTGGTTCCCAACCTTTTTTAGCTCATGGCCCCCTTGGGATCTTTAATTTTTCTGTGCCCCCCCCCCCCCACATTATTAGCGGAAAAAAAGTGGCCCCCTTCATTGAACCTGTGGCCTCCTAAATCCCAAAATGTTTCTGTGGCCCCCCTGTAATTTGCCAATCCCCAGGTTGGGAATCACTGCCTTAGACTATCTTTAATCAGACTTTTCTGGACTTTATCTTGCATGTATATGCTGTGGGCGGCTTAAATAGACAATAGACAATAGGTGCCAGAGTAGGCCATTCGGCCCTTCGAGCCAGCACCGCCATTCAATGTGATCATGGCTGATCATCCCCAGTCAGTACCCCGTTCCTGCCTTCTCCCCATATCCCCTGACTCCACTATTTTTAAGAGATTGTAAGAGACTGTAATTTAAGAGACTGTAATCATGTCTTTCCGTTGACTGGATAGCATGAAAAAACAAAAAGCTTTTCAATATACCTCAGTACACGTGCCATTAAACCAAGCTGAAACTAAAAGACGAAAACTCAACAGGGTGATCCATAGAACAGATTTTGCGGACAGCATGGTCCTTTTTCATGCTGTATCCCTGCATTGCAGTCTAACCAAATAGTGAATATAAATTTAAATTCTGAGTACTGTTATGTATTTATTCATTAGTTTCTTTAAGTCTTAGCATTAGTGCTAGGAAAATAATATTTTTTTTTGTACAAGTAAAACTGCTCACAGATCACAGGCAATATATTCTTTAGGCCTTGTTTTGACACGCATATTTTCAAGCATGACACAAATTGTGCTTTGGAAGGAATTGAAAAGATGGCAATAAATTTTGATTCCTTAAGAGAACATTTCATATCTTTAACACCCTTGATTGGCATTTAGATCTCAGTTGAAAGGAAATATTTTTTTAAATTGGTATTTACATTGCTGCAAAACCAAGAGAAGTTTCTTTTAAAAAGCAAATCTCATTAATCTTGACTGAGTTGCATCATGACTTGGAAAATTATATTTCGAGCTGCGGTGACAAATATTGCTCTTTAATGAGGCGGTTTTCATTTAAGCTTTCTATTTTTCTTTAATTGATCTCTTCTGGACCCTTCTGCTCCTTTCCTATCCAAATACCTGTCAACTCTCGCACGTCAAAGTCGAGAATTGCCTTCACCCGAAACAGGCTGAAAAGTTGCATAATGCTGGAGTAACTGCTTGACCCGCTGAGTTACGTAGTTCAGTTTAGTTTATTGTCACGTGTACTGAGGTACAGTGAAAAGCTTTTGTTGCGTGCTAACCAGTCAGCGGAAAGACAATACACGATTACAATCGAGACATTCACAGTGTGCAGATACATAATAATGGAATTGTGTTTAGTGCAAGGTAAAGCCAATAAATCTAGCCGATCAAAGCTAGCCCAAGGGTCAGCAATGTGGTAGATGGTAGTTCAACACTGCTCTCTAGTTGTGGTAGGATGGTTCAGTTGCCTTATAACAACTGGGAAGAAACTCTTTGAATCTGGAGGTGTGCATTTTCACACTTCTATACCTTTTGCCTGATGGGAGAGGGGAGAAGAGAGAGTGGCCAGGGTGAGACTGGTCCTTGATTATGCTGCTGCCCTTACCGAGGCAGGGTGAGGTATAAATGGAGTCGATGGAAGGGAGGTTGATATGTGTGATGGTCTGGGCTGCGTACACTGCAATTTCTCACGGTCTTGGATGAAGCTGTTCCAAAACCAAGCTGTGATGCATCTCAATAAAATGCTTCCTAACGGCGCATTATGCGTCAACTCCAGCATTTTGTGCCTCTCTTCGGTGCAAGCCAGCATCTACAGTTCCTTCCCACACACTGAAACATTGCATGTTTGGGCCACCAGGGGTTGAATGTATGTCAGTCCCCATTATTTTAGCCAGTTTTATATTCTGCCCTTAACACTGTTTGACAACCTTGGCAACTCCATTACCAATGTTGACGGAGGAATATGTAATGGTAATGTGGGCAGAGAGTGAATGTGGCATCAGATGTTTTCAAAGGTTTCAAAGGTCTTTTATTGTCACATGTACCAATTAAAGTACAGTGATATGCGAATTACCATACAGCCATACGATCCATACGAAGAAAAAAAAGCAACAAGACACGCAACTACATAAATGTTAACATGAACACCCACCACAGCGGATTCCCCACGTTCCTCACTGTGACGGAAGGCAGAAATGACCAATCTCCTTCCTTTTTATTCTCCCGCGGTCGGGGCGGTTGAAGCTCCCCCGTCGGGACGATCGATGCTCCCGCAGCCGGAGGTCAAAGCTCCCGTGTCAGGATGATCGAAGCTCCCGCGTTGGGGCAGTTGTAGCTCCTGCGCCTTAGAGTTCCCGAAGTCCGCAAGCACGCACGGTTGGATCTCCGAGGTTGATCCCTGGTTAAAGTCCCGTAAGCTCCCCGCAGTGGAGGTCTCAAAAGTCAGTCTCCAGCAAAGGCCGCCAACTCCTCAATGTTAGGCCGCAGTGCAGACAGAGAAACGATACAGAAGAAACTTGCATCTTCCTTCACTATGTTCTTCCTGTGACCGTGTGGGTTTCCTCCGTGTGTTCCAGTTTCCTCCCGCTTTCCAAAGATGTACGGGTTTGAAGGTTGATTGACCTCAGTAAAGTGCGTAGGGAGTGGATGAGAAAGTGGGATCACATAGAACCAGAGTGAACAGGTGATGGATGGTCAGCTTGGGCTCGGTGGGCCGAAGTGCCTGTTACCATGCAGTATCTCCAAACTAAACATGAATATTTACAACAACTTGGCATTGTGACTCTGAAGGATTATAGTTTCAATAAACTTCATAAAAACACACTATATGGTCTTGCATAGTTGTATAAAATACTGCATTGTTTAATAAGACCAAGACCACATGAAATTGTAGATGTGGACCAGTCCATCACACAGAACCAGACTTAGAAACATAGAAACATAGAAATTAGGTGCAGGAGTAGGCCATTCGGCCCTTCAAGCCTGCACCGCCATTCAATATGATCATGGCTGATCATCCAACTCAGTATCCCGTACCTGCCTTCTCTCCATACCCCCTGATCCCCTTAGCCAGAAGGGCCACATCTAACTCCCTCTTAAATATAGCCAATGAACTGGCCTCAACTACCCTCTGTGGCAGAGAGTTCCAGAGATTCACCACTCTCTGTGTGAAAAAGAGACTTCCGACCAATTACTTCATCTACACTTCCAGCTGCCTCAGAAATACAGCCAATGTAATCAAAACTTGTCCCACCCCAGTCGATCCTTCTCCACCCAGCTCCTGTCAAACAGAAAGCTTGAAAGTGCGCACCAAAGATCCTATAGCGGAGCAAGATAGACCACTCCTGCTAAATGCAATGGGCTGACGTGTAGTACGCAACGGAGTGGAACGTGGGCCTTTTTTTCATCCATTTCCGTAACCGGACCCGACCCGACTCGCAGTGTAATCAACGTTGCGGGGGAACAGTTTGTGTTAATAAATTAAAATTCTGAAAATGAGGAGAAGATTTTTACCAAATAACTTTTATTTTTACAAGGATGTTTCCGTAACCGGCTCCCGTCTCCGCACTAGTATTCTATGGGATCTTTGGTGCGGAGACGGAAGCCTGTTACGGGAATAGGGCCTTAAATTTCCCGTGAATCTGCCCGTGACCGTATTATGTCATTTTTGTCAAGTGGGCTATCTTGATCTTTGGTGCGCACCACCAGACTTGTTATCAGGCTTCTGAACAGGCCTTGCATAAGCTAGGGTACTGTCCGATTCACCTCCACCCCATTGTGGACATTTGACTTTGTCTAAGGAACTGATGCGCTACAATACTGAGAACTAAATTCTGCACTCTGTATCTTCCCCTTTGCTCTACCTATTGTACTTGAGTTTGACTTGGTTGTATTTATGTACAGTATTATCTGATATTTTTGGATACAATGCAAAACATAGCTTTTCACTGTACCTTACTACACGTGACAATAATAAATCTAAACCTGTGATCCAACAATCATTAATTTGTTTCTCCACACCATCATGTTCCTGTGACAAGCAGCTCTACAAGGTGCTAGTCAAGTCGTATTTGGAATATTATGAGCAATTTTGGGAAGCATATCTGAGGAAGGATGTGCTGGCTCTGGAAGGGTCCAGAGGAGGTTTACAAGAATGATCCAAGGAATGAGTGGGTTAACATATGATGAGTGTTTGTCGGCACTGGGCCTGTACTCGCTGGAGTTTAGAAGAGTGAGGGAGGACCTAATTCAAACGTACAGAATAGTGAAAGACTTTGATAGAGTGGATGTGGAGAGGATGTTTCCACTAGTGGGAGAGTCTTGGACTGGAGGTCGTTGGATTAAGGGACATTATTTTAGTAAGGAGATGAGGAGGAGTTTCTTTAGTCAGAGGGTGGTGAATGTGGAGTTCATTGCCACAGAAGGCTGTGGAGGCAAAGTCAGTGGATATATTTAAGGCAGAGATAGATAGATTCTTGATTTGTACGGGTGTCAGGGGTTATGGGGAGAATACAGGAGAATGTGGTTAGGAGGGAGAGATAGATCAGTCATGGTTGAATGACGGAGGAGACTTGATGGGCCGAATGGCCTAATACTGCTCCTATCACTTATGATCTGTTTCTGAAACATTGGGATAGTCCCAGCCTCAACTATCTCCACTGGCAGTTTGTTCCATACACCCACCACCCTTTGTGTGAAAAAGTTATCTCTCAGATTCTTATCCTTATATATCTTATATATCTGATTCTTATATATCTTTTCCCCTTCACCCTAAACCTAAGGCAGATATAGATAGGTCTTGATTAATACACGTGTCAGAGTTATGGGGAGAAGGCAGGAGAATGGGGTTAGGAGGGGGAGATTGAATGGCAGAGGAGACTTAATGGGCCGAATGGCCTAATTCTGCTCCTATCACTTATAATTCTCTTTTTTTTCAGTCAGCGAAATTTGGCAGAAATTACTGAACTGATTCACACAGCTTTCCTGGTTCACCGTGGCATAGTGAATATTATGGAGCTGACCGCTTCACATGGACCATTGAAGGACATGCAGTTTGGCAACAAGATGGCGGTACTGAGTGGAGACTTCCTTTTGGCGAATGCTTCTACAGGGCTGGCACAATTACAGAACACGCAGGTATGGAAGGCTTTCTTTTCCAAGCTTCTGAAAATAAAAGCAAGAATAAACCTTTGATCATAAAGCTTCAGTTAATTGACGTGTCACATGTATCTTGCAGAGTGCGAGGGGATTTTTGTAATGAGTAGAAACAAGGAACTGCAGATAGACACAAAGTGCTAGAGTACCTCAACGGGCCGGGCAGCATCTCTAGAGAAAAAGATGGGTGATGTTTCCGGTCGGGATCCTTCTTCAGATTGAGATGCAATAGAAGCGATACCAATCGGCAACATTAATGAAAAGGTGATTTGACTTTAGAAATTAAGAGGTCCTTCTGGAAAATAAGAGGGTAATTGTGACATTTTGGAAAGAAAACAGCGACATCAATTTGTGTACCTCTTCATATCATCTGGTGCTTCAAATCTTTTATCAGCAAATTGAGGAAAATCTAAATGGTTACAGGCCTACAATCAAATAATT
Source organism: Leucoraja erinaceus (assembly GCF_028641065.1). Classification (NCBI taxonomy): domain Eukaryota; kingdom Metazoa; phylum Chordata; class Chondrichthyes; order Rajiformes; family Rajidae; genus Leucoraja; species Leucoraja erinaceus. The sequence goes on along the minus strand of NC_073381.1, from coordinate 2,410,143 downwards.
TAGTTTAGTTTAGAGATACAGCGCGGAAACAGGCTCTTTGGCCCACCGAGTCCGCACCGACCAGCGATCCCTGCACATTAACACTACCCCACACACACACACACTAGGGACAATGGTACATTTATACCAAGCCAATTAGCCGACCAACCTGGACGTCTTTGGAGTGTGGGAGAAAACCGTAGATCTCAGAGAAAACCCACACAGTTCACGGGGCGAATGTACAAACTCCGAACAGGCAAGCGCCCGTAGTCGGGATTGAACCCGGGTCTTTGGTGCTCTACTGTGATGCCAACGTGCTGGATAATAATAATAATAATAATAAATTTTATTTATGGGCGCCTTTCAAGAGTCTCAAGGACACCTTACAAATATTTAGCAAGTAGAGGTGTAAGTGGAATGAAATAAATAGTAGACACATGACTAGTACACAAATTAAAGACAGAATTCAATTCAAAACACAATATGAGGCAATTCAAGTACAGATGAATAGGGAGGGGGACGTGGGGCTAAGGATAGGCAGAGGTGAAGAGATGGGTCTTGAGTCGGGACTGGAAGATGGTGAGGGACACGGAATTGCGGATCAGTTGGGGGAGGGAGTTCCAGAGCCTGGGAGCTGCCCTGGAGAAGGCTCTGTCCCCAAAACTGCGGAGGTTGGATTTGTGGATGGAGAGGAGACTGGCTGATGTGGATCTGAGGGACCGTGAGGGTTGGTAGGGGGAGAGGAGGTCAGTGAGATATGGGGGGGCCAGATGGTGGAGGGCTTTGTAGGTGAGGATCAGGATTTTGTAGGTGATCCGGTGGGAGATGGGAAGCCAGTGAAGTTGTTTGAGGACTGGAGTGATGTGATGCCAGGACTTGGTGTGGATGATGAGTCGGGCGGATAGAAGTTCATAAAATTATCAGAAGCATTGATAGGATAGACAGTCTGAACATTTTTTCGAGGGTGGGAATGTCAGACTCGAGTACATACCTTTAAGTTGAAATGGGCAAAGTTTAAAGGAGAATAGTGTGTGCCTGGAACATGTAGCAATGTTACAAAATTTTGAGATTTCAAAAATCAAGTCTGCAATTTATCCCATCAGATAAAGCATAAAAAAGAAGTTGAATTTGACACCTAATTCACTTTCATATCTTCAGTATTAAAAAAGTTATGGCCATTTTCATACTCGGAAATTAGCATCTTGTTCCCTATTGCTTTTCCAACACAAAAGCTGTGATCAAGGACAGTCAAAAGCCCATAACTTTCTTAAAAATGAAGAGAACTGAAATAAATGTTCAGTTTTTATAGATTGAAGCATTCTGAAACAAATATGAAACAATCTTAATTGGATGACCTGAAATTAAAGCATATAATTAGTTAGTTACCCAATTGTAGCTAATTCCAAAATTCAATTACTAGATCTAAACATCTATCCATTTCTTAAGAAAAGATTAACATTTTTAAATTGCCTACGTTTCCAAATAACATTCACAATATAACATGAATTTTAAATCTCATTGTCATGGAGTAATAGGCCAAATGGAAGGAATTTAGTGTTTAATTCCCATAAATTAATGGCCATTTAAATCATCTTGCGAGTGGGTTTTTGTGGAACGCGATCGATTGGAACGTTGCGGTTGCAGTGAATTTAAACACCATATTGGCAGGAAAAATACTGCTGGTATGGGTCCTAAATCACCGTTTCGCAACGTAAAATGTGGATTAAAGGCATCCTAAGAAGCACGTTTATTTTACATATAAACGGCTTTCCTTTACCTGTCCCGTATGTGAAATCCGTCCCCGTTGTCGGCGTTGACGGCTTTAGAAGCTGATTTTTAAATTACTCCAGTGCTGAAATTATCGGGCGATTTAAAAAAATTAATTCACAGAACGGCCGTCGGAACAATTGTTCAGCAAAAGCTTGCACTCCGAGAAAATATATCCAGGATAGGTAGGAGAAAACCCGCATTTTAACCCCCTCCCCCCCCCCAAAGGCGCCAAAGTCGCGCACACGGCCAGTGGCAGAACTGCAGCGCCACTGAAGGTAAGTTTTGTAACATACCTAGAACATGCTGCCAGGGGTGGTGGTGGAATCAGGTACGATAGTGGACTTTAAGAGGCTTTTATATCGGCACGTGGACATGGGGGGATATGGATCATGTGCAGGCAGAGGAGATTAGTTTAACTTGACATCATGTACAGCACGGACACTGTGGGCCGAAGGGCCTATTCCCATGCTGCACTGTTCTATGTTGTATGTTTCTATCAGAGTCATTTTATTCTTTATCCCCTGAGATAGAAGGAAATGAACTTGTAAACTTTTTCTTCAAATAGCAAGCGGTATATTGCTGCCCTCTTAACGTACATGGATGATCACATAGCCATGATCACATTGAATAGCGGTTCGAGGGGCCGAAAGGCCTACTTCTGCACCTATTGTCTATTCTCTTTCGTCTATTGTCTTAAGCTCTGACATGAGCACTCACTTTAGTTAGTTGCTCTGGTAATATCACTGTGAGGGTGCGTTCATTGCGTCCTATTACTTTTGCAGGTACACAGCCAGGCCATTGCTTCAGATTTAGTTCAGTTTAGCTTGGAGATACAGCATGGAAACAGGCTCTTCAGCCCACCAAGTCCGCGCTGAACAGCGATCACCCCATACACCAGCACAATCCTACACGCTACGGACAATTTACAATTTTCACCGAAGCCCATCACCTACAAACCTGTACGTCTTTTGAGTGTGGGAGGAAATCGGAGCGCCTAGAGAAATCCAACGCAGGTCACCGGGAAAACGTACAGACAGTACCCGTAGTCAGGATCGAACCCGGGTCTCTGGCGCTGTGAGGCAGCAACTCTACCACCGCACCACCGTGCTGCCCTAATTTGCTTCAGTAAAGTTGTAAATTATCCCTAGTGTGCAGGATGGAGCTAGTGTCAGGGGTGATCACTAGTCAGCGCGGACTTCGTGGGCCAAAGGGCCTGTTTCCTTGCTGTGTCTGATGTTTCCAATATTCAAGCCATGTAGAAAGAGACAAGAGTGCATTATGCTTGGGGAAGGGTGATTTAATTGATTATGACTGGCGATGATCCAGGCAAATAGCTCAAATACTAGTAGACAGAAATAAGAATTGGGAGCTTGGGAGTAATTTAAGAATATAAAGTCTGGTCCATCAATTGTGCACCTTCCTGAACCCATGAATGGTTATTGTATTGTAGAACAACGAAGGCAGTAAAAGAACTTGTAATTAACACAGGGTAATTAACTTAAGGGTAGTGTTAAATAATACAGATTCTTTAAAGGTGAATTTCTACAAGGTAAGTAAGTGAAAAGCTGTTAGAAGTTAGAAACATAGAAACATAGAAATTAGGTGCAGGAGTAGGCCATTCGGCCCTTCGAGCCTGCACCGCCATTCAATATGATCATGGCTGATCATCCAACTCAGTATCCCGTACCTGCCTTCTCTCCATACCCCCCCCCTCAAACATCCCCTTAGCCACAAGGGCCACATCTAACTCCCTCTTAAATATAGCCAATGAACTGGCCTCAACTACCCTCTGTGGCAGAGAGTTCCAGAGATTCACCACTCTCTGCGTGAAAAAAGTTCTTCTCATCTCGGTTTTAAAGGATTTCCCCTTTATCTTTAAGCTGTGACCCCTTGTCCTGGACTTCCCTAACATCGGGAACAATCTTCCTGCATCTAGCCTGTCCAACCCCTTAAGAATTTTGTAAGTTTCTATAAGATCCCCTCTCAATCTTCTAAATTCTAGAGAGTAAGAAACCAAGTCTATCCAGTCTTTCTTCATAAGACAGTCCTGACATCCCAGGAATCAGTCTGGTGAACCGTCTCTGCACTCCCTCTATGGCAATAATGTCCTTCCTCAGATTTGGAGACCAAAACTGTACGCAATACTCCAGGTGTGGTCTCACCAAGACCCTGTACAACTGCAGTAGAACCTCTCTGCTCCTATACTCAAATCCTTTTGCAATGAAAGCTAACATACCATTCGCTTTCTTTACTGCCTGCGGGTAAGGTGCATTAGAATCAGATTCAGATTCAGATTCAATCTTTATTGTCATTGTGCAGTGTACAGTACAGAGACAATCATTCTAAGGCATGGCGTCTTGCAGCGTGGAAACAGGCCCTTCTGCCCAACTTGCCTACACCAACCAACATGTCCCATCTACACTAGTCCCACCTGCCCGCATGTAGTCCATTAACCTCCAAACCTATTCTAACCATATAACTCTCTGAATGTTTCTTAAGCGTTGTGTAGCACCTGCCTCAACTACCTCCTCCAGCAGCTCACTCCATACACCGACCACCCTTTGTGTAAAAAGCTTTTGTTGCGTGCTAACCAGTCAGCAGAAAGACAATACATGATTACAATCGATCCATTTACAGTGTAAAGATTCATGATAAGGGAATGACGTTTAGTGCAAGGTAAAGGGCCTGTCCCACTTTCACGACCTAATTCACGACCTCTGCCGAGTTTGCCCTTGACTCATACTCGCAGCATGGTCGTCACCAGGTCGTAGGAGGTTGTAGGTAGGTCGTAGCAGGCCGTAATGCTAGTCGTAGGTACTCGTGGCATCAAGTAGGTCGGGGCGTTTTTCTAGCCTGATGAAAAATGTCCACGAGTAAAAAAGGTTGTGAATTAGGTCGTGAAAGTGGGGCAGGCCCTTTAGGCCAGCAACGTCCAATCAAGGATATAGTCCAAGGGTCATCAAAGAGGCAGATAGTAGTTCAGCACTGCTCAACTACTATCTACCTCCGGGCAAGAGCATCTGTGCGTCTACACAATCTATTCCTCTCATGATTTTGTACACTATAAGATTTCACCCAAGAATAGAGTCCCAGCCTGCTCAACCTTTCCCTATGGCTCAGGTCCCCGAATCCTGGCAACATCCTTGTAATGCTTTCCTGCAACCTTTCCAGCTTAACATAACCATATAACCATATAACAATTACAGCACGGAAACAGGCCATCTCGACCCTTCTAGTCCGTGCCGAACACGTATTCTCCTCTAGTCCCATACACCTGCGTTCAGACCATAACCCTCCATTCCTTTCCCGTCCATATAACTATCCAATTTATTTTTAAATTATAAAAACGAACCAGCCTCCACCACTTTCACTGGAAGCTCATTCCACACAGCCACCACTCTCTGAGTAAAGAAGTTCCCCCTCATGTTACCCCTAAACTTCTGTCCCTTAATTCTCAAGTCATGTCCCCTTGTTTGAATCTTCCCTACTCTCAGTGGGAAAAGCTTATCCACGTCAACTCTGTCTATCCCTCTCATCATTTTAAAGACCTCTATCAAGTCCCCCCTTAACCTTCTGTGCTCCAAAGAATAAAGCCTTAACTTGTTCAACCTTTCTCTGTAACTTAGTTGCTGAAACCCAGGCAACATTCTAGTAAATCTCCTCTGTACTCTCTCTATTTTGTTGACATTCTTCCTATAATTAGGCGACCAAAATTGTACACCATACTCCAAAATTGGCCTCACCAATGCCTTGTACAATTTTAACATTACATCCCAACTTCTATACTCAATGCTCTGATTTATAAAGGCCAGCACACCAAAAGCTTTCTTTACCACCCTATCTACATGAGATTCCACTTTCAGGGAACTGTGCACAGTTATTCCCAGATCCCTCTGTTCACCTGCATTCTTCAATTCCCTACCATTTACCATGTACGTCCTATTTTGATTTGTCCTGCCAAGATGTAGCACCTCACACTTATCAGCATTAAACTCCATCTGCCATCTTTCAGCCCACTCTTCCAACTGGCATAAATCTCTCTGTAGACTTTGAAAATCTACTTCATTATCCACAACCCCACCTATCTTAGTATCATCTGCATACTTACTAATCCAATTTACCACACCATCATCCAGATCATTGATGTACATGACAAACAACAGTGGACCCAACACAGATCACTGTGGCACCCCACTCGTCACTGGCCTCCAACCTGACAAACAACCATCCACCATTACTCTCTGGCATCTCCCATTCAGCCACTGTTGAATCCATCTTGCTACTCCACCATTAATACCCAACCATTGAACCTTCTTAACCAACCTTCCGTGAGGAACCTTATCAAAGGCCTTACTGAAGTCCATATACACAACATCCACTGCTTTACCCTCATCGATTTCCCTAGTAACCTCTTCAAAAAATTCAAGAAGATTAGTCAAACATGACCTTCCAGGCACAAATCCATGTTGACTGTTCCTAATCAGACCCTGTTTATCCAGATGCTTCTTATAATCCTTCTTATAACTGGGTGATCTTGTTCGGTTTTGAGTCCTATTCCTAAAAACATGTCTGCTGTAAGCACACACCTTAGTTTAGTTTAGAGTTGCAGTGCAGAAACAGGTCCTTTAGCCCACCGGGTTCGTGTCGACCAGTGATCACTGCACACTAGCACTATCCTATATAGTGAGCAATTATCATTTTTACCAAAGCCAAACCAGATTTTTACCGAACAAACCTGTACGACTTTGGAGGGTGGGAGAAAACCGGAGCACCCGGAGAAAACCCACGCAGTCACAGGGAGAACATGCAAACTCTGCACAGATAGTACCCGTAGTCAGGATCGAACTGGGGCAGCTGACTCTGTCAGACAGTAATTTTAACGCTGTGCCACCGTGCCGCACAATCAATGCCGCCCTATCTATGCCTCACATAATTCTATATACTTCTATCAAATCTCTCCTCAACCTCCGACATTCCAGAAAACACAATCCAAGTCTACCCAAACTTTAACTAACATTAACAAATTTGCAGATGACACAAAGCTGGGTGGCAGCGTGAACTGTGAGGAGAATGCTATGAGAATGCAGGGTGACTTGGACAGGTTGAGTGAGTGGGCAGATGCATGGCAGATGCAGTTTAGTGTGGATAAATGCGAGGTTGGTAGCAAAAATAGGAAGGCGGATTATTATCTAAACGGTGTCAAGTTGGGAAAATGGGAAGTACAACGGGATCTGGGGGGTCCTTGTTCATCAGTCAATGAAAGCAAACATACAGGTACAGCCAGTGAAGAAAGCGAATGGCATGTTGGCCTTCATAACAAGAGGAGATGAGTGTTGGAGTAAAGAGGTCCTTCTGCAGTTGCACAGAGCATTAATGAGACCACACCTGGAGTATTGTGTGCAGTTTTGGTCCCCTAATTTGAGGAAGGACATTCTTGCTATTGAGGGAGTGCAGCGTAAGTTTACAAGGTTAATTTTCGGGATGGCAGGACTGTCATATGCTGAGAGAATGGAGTAGCTGGGCTTGTACACTCTGGAATTTAGAAGGATGAGAGGGTATCTCATTGAAACATACAAGATTATTAAAGGTTTGGACAAGGTAGAGGCAGGAAACATGTTCCCGATATTGGGGGAGTCCAGAACCAGGGACCACAGTTTAAGAATAAGGGTCAAGCCATTTAGAACGGAGATGAGGAAACACTTTTTCACACAGAGACTTGTGAGTCTGTGGAATTCTCTGCCTCAGAGGGCGGTGGAGGCCGGTTCTCTGGATACCTTCAAGAGAGATGCTCTTAAAGGTAGCGGAGTCAGGGGATATGGGGAGAAGGCAGGAACGGGGTACTGATTGTGGATGATCAGCCACGATCACATTGAATGGCGGTGCCGGCTTGAAGGGCCGAATGGCCTACTCCTGCACCTATTGTTTATTATTTTTTGTCTGTGTTTTAATGTAGTTTTTGTTATTTGTTTTGTGTGTGTGGGGGGGGGGGGGGGGGGGGGGTGGGAGGGGGGGGGGGGGAAAAACTTTTTTTAAATCTCTCCCTGCACTGGAGACCCGACCTTTTTCGTCGGGTTTCCGTTGTCGTTGGGGCCGCAACGAGGAGCGGCCTCCAACAGGAAGAAGCCGGGGACTCTGGTGCTACGACTCACCGTCGCCGTCGCGGGGCTGGCCGAGTCCGGAGCGGGTGGAGCGGTGGAGGAGCGCTGCTGCTGCTGCTGCTGCTGCTGCTGCTACCGGAGAGTCGGAGGCTCCAACGGCAGGTCTGTGGACGGTGGCACCGGGAGCCCGCGGCTCCCTGGAGGGAGACCGCTTTTCAGGGCTCTCGCAACGGCGACTTCCCCCGCCCGAGTTGCGGGGTTGAAGAGCTCCTGGAGCGGGGCCTTTACAGCACCACCCCGCGAGGCTTGGAATGGCCTCGGGACTCTGCGAGCGCACGCCGGGGGCTCTAACAGCAAGACCCGGTGTGCGACCTTGCACCACCCGGCGTGGCTTTAATGGCCGCGGGACAATTGCCATCGCCAGCCGGGGGCTTTGACTTTGACTCTGACATCGTGGGGGGGGAGAGTGCAGTGGAGAGATAAGTGTTTTTGGCCTTCCATCACAATGATGTGATGGATGTTTATGTAAATTATGTTGTGTTGTTGTGTCTTGGGTCTATTTGTTTGTAATGTATGGCTGCAGAAACGGCATTTCGTTTGGACCTCAAGGGGTCCAAATGACAATTAAATGTATCTTGTATCTTGTATCTTGTATCTTGTCTATTGTCTATTTGTCTATTGTCTTTCCCTGTAGCTGAAACCCTCTAATCCTGGCAGCATTCTGGCAAACGTTGGAGGAAGGGCCAGGTGTGAAACTGACTGTGGATAAAGATGTGATAAATATTAGAAAGAACTGGGGAAGAAAATCATCTGTGATTAGACACGTCAAAAAATAATTTGCAAATTACTATATCAAATGATAGCGTGGTACATTGTAATCAATTTTTAGATGTCCTGGTGATTACGGCCATTAACAGATGGAGTTTTCGCCAGTCCCCCTGCTAACACATTCATCCCCGAATGCATTAAGGGGCAGCAATTAAATGTGAAATTGAGGAATTTATTTTTTAATGAAATGCAAATCTCTTTTGCTTATTGCCACGGGTAACATTATTCTTCCTTAGACATTTATTTCCCTGTGGATAGCACGGGAGTGTGAGCAGGGGGAAATGTTTCGATATATTTAAAAAGATTGTTTACATTTTGTGATCTTCAGTATTCATCTCACAGTTGGCGTTTTTGTTGAGTTTTAACCCTGTGGATTTGCAAATACAACTGTTGGATAAACATTACCTTTTGTGACTGTAGGAGATATTAAAACATAACGCATTTCCAAGGTAATGGCACAAATTAATAGCAGTAATGAAAGGCACTTTTATAAGTTCATAAGTTACTCAATGAATTAATACAATTAAGTCACAGGAGCAGAATTAGGTCATTCGGCCCATCAAGTCTACTCTGCCATTCAAGCGTGACTGATCCATCACCCTCTCAACCGCATTCTCCTACCTTCTATTATCTGAATGGTGGCCGATTAGAAAAAGCGGAGATGCAACGAGACCTGGGTGTCATGGTACACCAGTCATTGAAAGTAGGCATGCAGGTACAGCAGGCAGTGAATAAAGCGAATGGTATGTTAGCATTCATAGCAAAAGGATTTGAGTATAAGAGCAGGGAGGTTCTACTGCAGTTGTACAGGGTCTTGGTGAGATCACACCTGGAGTATTGCGTACAGTTTTGGTCTCCGAATCTGAGGAAAGACATTCTTGCCATAGAGGGAGTACAGAGAAGGTTCACCAGACTGATTCCTGGGATGGCAGGACTTTCATATGAAGAAAGACTGGATAGACTCGGCTTGGACTCGCTAGAATTTAGAAGTTTGAGGGGGGATCTTATAGAAACTTACAAAATTCTTAAGGGGTTGGACAGGCTAGATGCAGGAAGATTGTTCCCGATGTTGGGGAAGTCCAGAACAAGGGGTCACAGTTTAAGGATAAGAGGGAAGTCTTTTAGGACCGAGATGAGAAAAACATTTTTTACACAGAGAGTGGTGAATCTGTGGAATTCTGTGCCACAGAAGGTAGTTGAGGCCAGTTCATTGGCTATATTTAAGAGGAAGTTAAATGTGGCCCTTGTGGCTAAAATGATCAGGGGGTATGGAGAGAAGGCAGGGATGGGTTACTGAGTTGGATGATCAGCCATGATCATATTGAATGGCGGTGCAGGCTCGAAGGGCCGAATGGCCTACTCCTGCACCTATTTTCTATGTGTCTATAAATCCACCCCCCTCTGACTAAAGAAATTCCTTCTCATCTCATTTCTAAAGGTGCGTCCTTTTATTTTGAGGCTACGGCCTCTGGTCCTGGCCTCTCCCACTAGTGGATACATCCTTTTCACATTCACTCCATCCAGGCCTTTCACTATTTTGTAAGTTTCAATGAGGTCCCCACTCATCCTTCTGAAGGATTTATTATGCAAATAGTGTCACAATCTGAAAAATCCACTTGGACAGATGGGTCATTAGATCATTTAAAAAGAAGCTGTACAACATTTGATAATTATTTCATTGTTTTAAAATCAACAGTTAATCGCTGAAAATTTAGTTTTTCATTCATTTGTGAAATTGTTTAATAAATTATGTATTTACATTTCAAATTGATATTGTCTATGCATGACTGAAATGCTTGGTAATTTGAATGTAACTTTTCTATTTGGTGCTCCATTTGGTTTTGACAAAAGATTGGAAGGCTTATAATACCTACTTAGAGTCATAGAGTCCTAGAGTCAACCAGTGTGGAAATAGGCCCTTCGGCCCAACTTGCCCACACTGACCAACATGCCCATCTATACCAGTCCCATCTGCCTGCATTTGGCCCATATCACTCCAAACCTATCCTAACCAAATTCCTGTCCAAGCGTTTCAAAAGTTGCAATACTACCTGCCTCAAGTACCTCCTCCGGCAGCTCGTTCCATACACCCACTGCCATCAGTATGAAAGCGTTTCCCCTCAGGTTCATATTAAATTGGCCGCCCCTCAACTTAAACCTATGACCTCTGGTTCTTGATTCCCCTCCTCAGGGCAAGAGACTCTGCGTCTACCCAATCTATTCCTCTCATGATGTTGTACTTGAATGATAACGTGTGCAGCATTTTATACACAGATACTTGAAAGCGCCCACCACCAGACTCAGGAACAGCTACTTCCCCTCTGTTATCAGGCTTCTGATTGGTCCTTCCATACGCTAGGGTACTGCCCGATTCACCTCTACCCCATTGCGGACATTGGATTTTGTCTTTGGAACTGATGCGCTACAATGCTGAGAACTATATTCTGCACTCTGTATCTTCCCCCTTTGCTCTATTGTACTTGAGTTTTAACTATTTACGTATGGTATATCTGATCTCTTGGGACAGCATGCAAAACAAAGCTTTACACTGTACTTCGATACACGTAACAATATTAATAAAACTAAACATAAACCGAATCCTACACCTAAATATTGGAAGTTTTCCTTTTAGGGATGTAGCAAGGAAACAGGCCCTTCGGCCCACCGAGTCCGCGCTGACCACCGTTTCCCGCACACTAATGCTATCCTACATACACTAGGGACAATTTACAATTCTACCATGCCTATTAACCTACAAACCAGGTGCAAGAGAGCTCTCAGTACATTGTCTTTCCATTCTTTCCATCACCTTTGGAAATTTTTATTGCTGTTTATCAACATGAGGATCAAAGGTGTCCTCATTAAAGTCAAAGAAGCCATTATGAGACTGAGAAACAAGAATAAAACTGTTACAGATAACAGCCAAACCTTAGGCTTAGCAAAATCAACTGTTTGGAACATCATTAAGAAGAAAGAGAGCACTGGTGAGCTTACTAATCGCAAAGAGACTGGCAGGCCAAGGAAGACCTCCACAGCCAATGACAGAAGAATTCTCTATAATAAAGGGAAATCTCCAAACACCTGTCCAACAGATCAGAAACTATTCAGGAGTCAGATGTGAATTTGTCAATGACCACTGTCCGCAGAAGAAAGCATGAACAGAAATACAGAGGCGACATTGCAAGATGCAAATCACTGGTTAGCCGCAAAAATAGGATGGCCAGGTTACCAAGAAGTACTTAAAAGAGCAAACACAGTTCTGGAAAAAGGGTCTTGTGGACAGATGAGATGAAGATTGACTTATATCAGAGTGATGGCAAGAGCAAAGTATGGAGGAGAGAAGAAACTGCCCAAGATCCAAAGCATACCACCTCATCTGTGAAACCTGGGCATGTATGGCTGCTGAAGGTACTGAATCACTTATCTTCATTGATGATGCAACTGCTGATGGTCGTAGCATAATGAATTCTGGTGCATAGACACATTCTATCTGCTCAAATTCAAACAAATGCCTCATAACTCATTGGCCGGCATTTCATTCTACAGCAAGATATCCCAAACATACTGCTAGAGCAACAAGCGCGTTTTTCAAAGCTAAAAAAATGTCAATTCTTGAGTGGCCAAGTCAATGACCCAATCTGAACCCAATTGAGCATGTCTTTTATATGCTGAAGAGAAAACTAAAGGGGACTAGCCCCCAAAACAAGCATAAGCTAAAGATGGCTGCAATACAGGCCTGGCAGAGCATCACCAGAGAAGACACTCAGCAACTGGTGATACCTATGAATCTCCCTGACTTAATGCAGTCATTGCATGCAAAGGATAGGCAACAAAATAGTAAACATGACTACTTTCATTTACATGGCATTGCTGTGTCCCAAACATTATGGTGCCCTGAAATGGGGGGACTATGTATAAACACTGCTGTAATTTCTACATGGTGAAACCAAAATGTATGAAAATGGCCTTAATTAAAATCTGTCAAGGTGCACTTTAACTGCATGTGATTTTTTTTCTATTACAAATCTCAAATTGTGAAGTGCAAACCAAAATAAATAAATGATGGGTCTTTGTCCCAAACATTATGTAGGGCCCGGTATAAACTCCATACAGACAGCACCCAAGGTCAGGATCGAACCCGGGTCTCTGGCGCTGTGAGGTAGTGGCTCTACCAGCTGCGCCACTGTGCAGTCCTGATTGTAGTCTATGATAGCTGTTTTTTGCTGTTACCTGTAGCTTCAACAACAAAAACTGTAACAATGATATTAGTTTCTGTCATTCCCACTGAGTCATGGAGCTGGAAATACAATTTTGTTTCATATTTCAGAATCTTCAATTGATAGTTGAGCCTGGTGGGACCTGTGCCATTTTATTGAGAGAGGCACTAGAGACGATTGCTGGGACCTTCGCAAAAATCCTGGCACCATGTCCAGCCACAGGTGAAGTTTAATTCAGTTTAAAAATCCAACGTGGAAACAGGCCCTTTGGCTCACTGAGTCCACGCTGACCAGCGATCACCCGATATCACGTTCTATCCCACACAATAGGGACAGTTTACAGAAAACCTGCACGTTTGTGGAGTGCGGGAGGAAACCGGAGCACCCGGTGAAAACACCACGCGGTCACAGCGAGAACGTACAAACTCCGTACAGACAGCACCCAGGGTCAGGATCTAAACCGGGTCTCTGGCTCAGGAAGGCAGCAACTCTACCGCTGCGCCACTGTGCCTATATTAAACAAATATTATTTTCTATTTGTTATATACATTTGATAAACATTGCCACAGAAAATTAAGGTTAAAAAGACAGACAGAAATATATCGGTTAGGTTAGTGTCTTGCAGCATGGAAACAGACTCTTCGGCCCAACTCATTAATGTTGGCCATGATGCCCCCTCTAAGCTAGCCCCGTTTGCTCACGTTTGTCCAACATACAGAAGGCTGAAGAGATGTCATTGTTCTAAAATTTCTCTAACTTCAAGTAACCCCTGCATTCCCTCTCTCTCTATCTCTCCGCTCCCAAGTCGCACCAGCTTCTCGTTCTCACCTAGCAAACAGCTAACAATGGACTGTTTCCTTTATCATCGTTACTATTTTGCATATCTTTCATTCATTCGTTCTATATCTCTCGACATCATCGTCTATATCTCGTGTTTCCCTTTCGCCTGACTAGTCTGAAGAAGGCTCTCGACCCGAAACGTCACCCATTCCTTCTCTCCAGTGATGCTGCCTGTCCCGCTGAGTTACTCCAGCATTTTGTGTCTATCTTTGGTTGAAACCGGCATCTGTAGTTCCTCGGGTGCTGTCTATGTGGAGTTTGTACGTTCTCCCTTTGACCGCATTGGTTTTCTCCGGGTGCTTCTGCTTTCAATACAGCTCATCCCCTCCATGACACACTGGTCAACCTGAGGAGCACCATCAACAACAGACTGGTTCCACCGATCAATGGCTTACAACTCCTCCCCGTCTGTCATGGGGCAGACCGAGTCTGACTCCACTCCTCCCCATGCCCCCAATATTTGCACATCCCCCAAGCCTTTCCATTCGTCGCTTTAATTTAATGTTTGATGTATTTTGTGTTTTTATGGCTGTTGGCAGATCAATTTCCTTCCTGGGTGTTTGTGTACGATCCACTACAACATACATGGTAAAACATAGGCCTTTATTCCATTCATAAATACAGAGCATTTAAGTTGCATAGCCGTGCTCATGAAGCTCAGCATACGTTCTGTTAGCTGGCTGTCAGTGTTAGTGCAGTACCGAAATACCATGTAATGGGTGGCATGCATTATATGTGTAGTGGAGATTATAAATGGCATGAATTCATAAAGGTTAATCTACACTGGGATAAATAAAGTTCCATCATATCGTATCGTAATCCTTTCATTTAGTTTATAGTCACGTGTACCGGGGTACAGAGAAAAGCTTTTGTTGCGTGCTAACCAGGCAGCGGAAAGGCAATACATGATTACAATAAAACCATCAACAGTGTGCAGATACACGATAAAGGGAATTAATGTGAATAACATTTAGTGCAAGGTAAAGTCCAGTAAGGTCTGATCAAAGATAGTACAAGGATCTCCAACGAGGTAGATGGTAGTTCAGGACCGCTCTCTAGTTGTTGGTAGGGTGGCTCAGTTGCCTGATAACAGCTGGGATGAAACTGTCCCTGAATCTCCCACTTTCCTCCCACATTGTCAACACGTGCAGATTTGTAGGTTAATTGGCTTGTATAAATTGTCCCTAGTGTGTAGGACACAGAACTAGTGTCCGGGTGATTGATGGTCGGCGGTCCGAAGGGCATGTTTCCACGCTGATTCTCCGTGCTAATGTTAACTGCATGAGAAATACACCAATGACTGCAAAATGGCAGAATGGTGCAAGATTGTAGTGCAAACCTAATTTCCACTCTGTTGGGACTGGATAGACTCGGCTTGTACTCGCTAGAATTTAAAAGATTGAGGGGGGATCTTATAGAAACTTACAAAATTCTGAAGGGGTTGGACAGGCTAGATGCAGGAAGATTGTTCCCGATGTTGGGGAAGTCCAGAACAAGGGGTCACAGTTTAAGGATAAGGGGGAAGTCTTTTTGGACTGAGATGAGAAAAAAAATATTCACACAGAGAGTGATGAATCTGTGGAATTCTCTGCCACAGAAGGTGGTTGAGGCCAGTTCATTGACTATATTAAACAGGGAGTTAGATGTGGCCCTTGTGGCTAAAGGGATCAGGGGGTATGGAGAGAAGGCAGGTACAGGATACTGAGATGGATGATCAGCCATGATCATATTGAATGGCGGTGCAGGCCCGAAGGGCAGAATGGCCTACTCCTGCACCTATTTTCTATGTTTCTATGTATTACTAATGCTTCTGCTCCCACTGAAAGTTTGTAATATAGTCTTGACTGGAGTTTAAAAAAGAGCAGAGAATCCTAGTCATGGGCCTTTCAGCAAGCTGCCAAAAGCTTTGACTAGCTTTTCCTGTGGGTATTTTCCATCAAAACGCGGGCACTTAATGTGGCTGATATATGCTCATCGTTCGCTGTGGACTTTCACCACCTCAGGGCAGATGGAAATGAGCAAAGCATCTTGCATTCTCAACATTGTTCATATCCTGAATTATTAACAATATTGCCGTCATCATGAAACTCAAGTTTGTTTATATGAAACTTGGGCCTTTGAAATTGTGATTTCAACGTTTGGTTAAACCTTCCGATCCTCATGAAGGCATGACTGATTTTTCCATTTTGCAGAGGAGGTTTATTCAGGAGAATGATGCCTGGATTACAGGGTATTAGCTACAGGGAGAGGTTGGACAGACTTGGATTGTTTTCCCTGGAATGCCGGAGGTTGTGGTGAGATCTGATAGAGTCATACAATAGACAATAGGCAATAGGTGCAGGAGTAAGCCATTCAGCCCTTCGAGACAGCACCGCCATTCAACGTGATCATGGCTGATCATTCACAATCAGTACCCCGTTCCTACCTTCCGCCATATCCCCTGACTCTGCTATCTTTAAGAGCTCTATCTAACTCTCTCTTGAAAGTATCCAGAGAACCAGCCTCCACCGCCTTCTGAGGCAGAGAATTCCACAGATTCACAACCCTCAGTGTGAAAGTTTTTTCTCATCTCCGTTCTAAATGGCCTACCCTTATTCTTAAACTGTGACCCCTGATTCTGGACTCCCCCAACATCGGGAACATGCTTCCTCCCCTCTCATCCTTCTAGCCGTTTCATTCTATCTACATATGACAGTCCTGTCATCCCAGGAATCCCAGCGTGGAAACATGCCCTTTGGCCCAACTTGCCCACTACGACTAACATGCCCCATCAACACTAGTCCCACCTGCCTGCGTTTGGCCCCTGTTAGAAACCTGTCGCGCCAGGGTCTTGGGCCTGTCCTACTTTGGCCGTCAGTTCCGCGACAGGCCGTTGGCGCTACAAAAATTTCGGAGCCCAGCGCGATGTTACGCACAACTACATACCCCTCCGCGCTTCTCAGTGGGACCGGCCCCGCGCGGCCATACGATGCCCGTGCGCCTCAATGCTACCACGAGGTCGCGTAATTTGCGTGTCAAGGACACGTAAGTGGGACAGGCCCTTTATGACTTGATTGTAATCATGTATTGTTTTACCACTGACTGGTTAGTAGGGAACAAAAGTTTTTCATTGTACCTCGGTACACGTGACAATTAACTAGACTAAACTAAATTAGTCCAGCAGAGAAGGAGTGAGTCGAACTCTACCAGCTTGCTGAAAGAGCCCTTGGTTCCTCTCCTTCCCTTTCTTTCCCAATACCCTGCATATTTTTTTCCCCTCTTGTAAGAATATATCCTATTTCCTTTTGAAAATTTATTATTGAATCAGCTTTCACCACCCTTTCAGAGAGTGCATTCCAGGCCTTAACTAACTCTCTGCATGCTGTAGAAAAAAGACTTTGCATTCCCACTTTGACATTTTTGACGATTTATCTTCGGCCTCTAGTTTCTCGCTCTGATGCCAATGGAAATAGAAGACGGCAAGCTATCAAAACCCCACAGCATCTTGAAGTGTAAATGTCAACATTTAACATTTGAGCATCGTCAGCAGATTTATAGAGTGAGTGGGGAACTTTTTTCTGAGGGTCAAAGCTCCACGTACGTGTGCGCTTCTTGGGCCTTACTGAGTGGACAAGTCGTTCCAGGAAAAGTTTTGTTCTAAACTATTCAAGACTATTTTGTTCTCATTCTTTTTCTGCTTTCTGCTGGCCTTTGTCCATTAGACCTTGAGAGTAAGCTAGTCAAAGGGCATGGAGACAGGGCCTTCAACCCAACTTGTCCCTGCTCGTCCCACCTGCCCTCCTCCTGCGTTCTACCATACTTCACAAACCCTTAATGGTAGAGGAGATCCGATGGGCCGAATGGCCTACTCTGCTCCTATGACTTATGAACTCATTCTCCCCTCTCCCTTCGGGCAAAAGGTACAGAAGTGTGAAAACACACACCTCCACATTCAGGGGCAGTTTCTTCCCAGCTGTTATCAAGCAACTGAACCATCTTACCATAACCAGAGAGCAGTGCTGAAATTCTATCTACCTCATTGGTGACCGTCAGACTATCTTTGGTCGGACTTTACTGGCTTTATCTTGCACTAAACTTTTTTCCCTTATCCTGTATCTGTACACTGTAAATGGCTCGATTGTAATCATTTATTGTCTTTCCTCTGTCTGGTTAGCGCGCCACAAAAGCTTTGTACACATGACAGTAAACTAAAATAAACTAAACTAACTAAACTATCTAAACTAACTAATTCCATTGCAAAAGCTCCTCAAAGTGTGCCTTCTTTGAAGAGGTTCTCCATCTCTCTCTAACGGAAGCTCTATGAGACCTTCTCTCACTGCTCCCCCTGAGATTTTTACTGCTCTCACTCTAAACCTTTCCTATCCATGCAACTGTCCAAGTGTCCTTTAAATGTTGTTATAGTACCTGCCTCCACTACCTCCTCTGTCAGCTTGTTGCATTCAGCAGTAAGACAATGCATGATCACAGTTAAGCAGTCCACAATGTACAGATTAGTTTAGTTTATTGGCACGTGTACCAAGATACAGTGAAAAGCTTTCGTTGCATGCTAACCGGTCAGCAGAAAGACTGTACAGGGGCTCCTCGACCTACGATGGGGTTATGTTCTGATAAACCCATCGTAAACCGAAAACATTGCAAGTCGTAAACGCATTTAATACATTGCGACCACATGACCGGAAGCTCGTTGTCGTTGCCGAGCGTTTGCTGATCGGAAAGTCAAAGTATCGCGGGTTGAAGCTGTACATGATTACACTCAGGCCATTCACAGTGTATAGATACACGGTAAAACGAATAACACGAATAACGTTTAGTTACAGGATAAAAGGAATAATGTATTGTGCAGACCACCTATTCACACTAGTCAAATGCCATCCCACTTTCCCATCCACTCCCTACACGCTAAGGGATATTTAAAGAAGCAATTAACCTACAAACCTCCCACGTCTTTGGGATGTGGCAGGAAACCGGAGCACCCAGAGGAAACCCACACGGTCATGTAAACTCCACATAGACAACCCCTGAGGTCAGCATTGAACCTGGGTCTCGGGCGATGTGAAACAGCAGATCCACCAGCTTGGGGCCATATTCTCATAACATGTTTTTCATTCTATTCCAACCACTTTGTCACCTTAAAGTGAATGCAATCATAAATCATTGTGCTTCTTTTTCAAACATTGTGTTATTTATTACTGTTAAACACGCTTAGTAATAACAAAACTAGTTAAGGTGATTGAATGAAAAGTGAAGCACTTGAACAGCAGCCAGGTTCTACGCTTTAAAGTTCAATGTATCTGTCTAACAAGTAAACATGAAATGATACAACCACATGCTTCTCCGTGCATTGTCACCTTGTCGTGGTGGAGAAGCTTGTGTGGTCCTGAGATCCTGAGGGCGATGCCGACTGGAGCTACGCTCCTGGTAGGGCCTCCCAAGGCAGTAAGAATGAGGGGGAGGTCTCTGACAAAGAGTAATCCAACCAAGACCTCAACGCTAGACCAGGCGGAGGACGATGGCTGACCTTAGTGGAGCGTCACAACGGCTGGGAAGGCGGATGACGGCTGCGGCAGAAAAGGGTCTCCGGTCGTCTTGGACCCCATCCTGACCCAGATCTGTCAAGTTCCATGGGGTGGCTGTCTGTGAACCAGTCTCCCCACGTTAAACAAAGTCACGCACAGGCGTCCTCCATATAGGAGGACAGTCATACTTGTTTCGAGTGTCGCCGATGACAAACACATGATTCAGTTTTTAGCTTGACTGTGTTTATCTACAGTGTTATCTGGTCAGGTTGGATAATATGCAAAACAGAGCTTTTCACTGTACCTCAGTGCACGTAGTAACACTATATCTGAATCCAAATGATGAGCGTTTGACGGCACTGGGCCTGTACTCGCTAGAGTTTAGAGGATGAGGGGACACCTCATTGAAACTTACTGAAGTGTGAAACTTCTGGGTGGAGAGGATGTTTCCACTCATGGAAAAGCGTGGATCCAGTTGGCATAACCTCAGAATAAAAGGACGCAGAAAAGGGGACGAGGAGGAATTTCTTTAGTCAGAGGGTGATTTTTTTTCACACAGAGAGTGGTGAATCTCTGGAACTCTGTCACAGAGGGTAGTTGAGGCCAGTTCATTGGCTATATTTAAGAGGGAGTTAGATGTGGCC
Organism: Leucoraja erinaceus; assembly: GCF_028641065.1. Classification (NCBI taxonomy): domain Eukaryota; kingdom Metazoa; phylum Chordata; class Chondrichthyes; order Rajiformes; family Rajidae; genus Leucoraja; species Leucoraja erinaceus. Next base: position 2,390,251 of record NC_073381.1, on the reverse strand, counting down.
CTTGTGGCTAAGGGGATCAGGGGGTATGGAGAGAAGGCAGGTACGGGATACTGAGTTGGATGATCAGCCATGATCATATTGAATGGCGGTGCAGGCTCGAAGGGCCGAATGGCCTACTCCTGCACCTAATTTCTATGTTTCTATGTGATGAATGTGTGGAAGTCATTGTCACAGTCATTCGATATTTTTAAAGGGGGGGATTGACAGGATTAGTAAGGGTGTCAGGGGTTATGGGGAGAAGGCAGGAAATTGGGATTGAGAGGGAAAGATAGATCAGTCATGATTGAATGGTGCAGTAGACTTGATGGGCCGAATGGCCTAATTCTACTCCTATGAAATGAACTTATGGTGAGCTACTGCTGGAAAAAGTACAGAGAAGATTTATGAAGATGTTGCCAGGACTAGACGGTCTGAGCTACAGGGAGAGGTTGAGTAGTCTGAACAAATGCATCTACCTGACCTATTCCTCTCATGATTTTGTACACCTCCATAAGATCACCTCCTGCGCTCCAAGGAACGGGTCTGTATTCCTTGGAGCACAGGAGGATGAGGGGTGATCTTATGGAGGTGTACAAAATCATGAGAGGAATAGATTTAGGTAGATACATTTGTCCAGAGCAGGTGAATCAGAGGGCCAGAAGGCATAGGTTCAAGGTGAAGGGGAAAAGATTTAATAGGGATCTGAAGAGTAACCTTTTCACACAAAGGGTGGTGGGTGTATGGAAGAAGCCGCTGGAGGATGTAGTTGAGGCAGGGACTATCCCAACGTTTAAAAAACATTTAGACAGGTACATGGATAGGGCAGGTTTGGAGGGATATGGACCAAATGCAGGGAGGCGGGACTAGTGTAGCTGGGACATGTTGGCTGGTGTGGACAAGTTGGGCCGAATGGCCTGTTTCCAACTTTACTTGCGCTTGATTGGACTGGTATGGAAGATTGAGAGAGGAGGTGATAAAGAAGGAATCAGAGAACGTATATGTTTTGAATCACAAGAGATTGGATAGACCATAAGGTATCGGAGCAGTATTAGGCCATTTGGCCCGTCAAGGCTGCTCATCTGAAGGCCAAAATGTAGACCCATCGAGCAGTTATGTGTGTTATGAGCGGGTTCGATTGTAGAAGTACGGGAGACTAATGCAATGGTGTAGAGTCTTGGTGATATCGTACTTTGAGTACTGTGTAAAGCTTTTTTTTTACAAAAGGATGCAGTCGCCACATCAGGAGTAATGCAAAGATTTGTTGAATTGGATCCAGGGATGGTAGGGTCCATTAGAAGAGAAATTCAAAACACTGGAGCCATTTCTTGAGAGTTTAGTAGACTAGATTTGGCACAGCGTAGAGTTGATGTCTCACAGCGCCAGAAACCTGGATTCAATCTTGAGAGCGGCTGCTGTCTGTACAGAGTTTGTATGTTCTCTCTCTGAAGAATGAGGGGTGAGCCATTTAGAACAGAGATGAGGAAACACTTTTTCACAGAGACTTGTGAGTCTGTGGAATTCTCTGCCTCAGAGAGCAGTGGAGGCCGGTTGCATAGAAACATAGAAAATAGGTGCATGAGTAGGCCATTCGGCCCTTCGAGCCTGCACCGCCATTCAATATGATCATGGCTGATCCCTGGACACTTTCAAGAGAGAGCTAGATAAGGCTCTTAAAGATAGCGGAGTCAGGGGATATAGGGAGAAAGCAGGAACGGGGTACTGATTGGTGATGATCAGCCATGATCACATTAAATGGCAGTGCTGGCTCGAAGGGCCGAATGGCCTACTCCGGCACCTGTTGTCTATTGTCTATTGTGACAGTGTGGTTTTTTCCTGGGTGCTCCCGCTTCCTCCCACACTCCAAAGACATCCAGGTTTGTGGGTTAATTAGCTTCGGTGAATCATAAATTTCCCCTCGTGTGTAGGATAGTGGTAGTGCACGGGTGATTGTTGGTCGGCATGGACTTGGTGGGCTGAATAGTCTGTTTCCACGCTGTATCACTAAACTAAACTGAACTCGATTGGATCCAGAGAAGAGGCTGCAGGTGCAGGGAACCTGCAATAAAAGCATTAAATTGCTGGAATCAATCAGTTGGTCAGACAGCATCTGTTGAAAAGAGACATTAATGTTTCAGATTTTATGGTCCTTTGCATTTTTGTTTTTGGGTTTGGAGAAAGGACAGCTGCACATTGTAAAACCTTGTTCGTGATTTGTAATGGAAGTTGACGTTTCTCTTGTGCTTCCGAATCAAAGGTAACTTTCCCAAGCCGCTCCACATTAGGTATTCTAAGTACTCACAGAGAATTTCGCTGTGTGCCCTTTCTAGATTTTTTACAGTCCTGGTTTTCCATGTGCTTCATCTTTTTATTATTGCACATAATTAGGTCACGTAATGCAGAACCAGTTCAACTAAATTACAAATTTCTCTCTCCGTCCTTCATAACCACAGGGGAAAATAGATAGACGCTCCCAGGACCCTTGCATAAGTTAGATGTGGCATAACGGCACAGTGGCACAGCGGTAGAGTTGCTGCCTTGCAGCGCCAGAGACCCTCGGGTTCGATCCTGACTATGGGTGCAGCCTGTACGGAGTTTGTACGTTCTCCCCGTGACCTGCGTGGGTTTTCTCCGGGTGTTCCAGTTTCCTCCAACACTCCAGAGACGCACTGGTTTGTATGTTCATTGGCTTCTGTAAATTGTAAATTGTCCCAAGTGCGTGTAGGATAGTGCCAGTGTACAGAGTGATCCCTGGTCAGCGTGGACTCAGTGGGCTGAAAAGGTAGGCTCCGGTAGGCGGCGCGGCTCTGGCCAGCAGCGGCCTCTGCAGCCTGTCCGCGTTTTTATTATTTTTGTCTGTGTTTTTATGTAGTGTTTGTTATTTTATGTTGGGGTGTGTGTGTGGGGGGGTGGGGGCGGGAAAACTTTTTGAATCTCTCCCTGCACTGGAGACCCGACCTTTTCTCGTCGGGTCTCAGTCGTCGTTGAGGCCGTAACGAGGAGCGGCCTCCAACAGGAAGAGACCGGGGACTCAGGTGTCGACTCACCGTTGCCGTCGCGGAGCTGGCCGAGTCCGGAGCGGTGGAGGAGCGCTGCTGCTGCTGATGCTGTTGCTGCTGCTGCTGCTGCTGCCGGAGAGTCGGAGGCTCTCTACAGGTCTGTGGACGACGGCGCCGGGAGCCCACGGCTCCCTGGGGGGAGACCGCTTTTCGGGGCTTCTGCGGCGGCGACTTCTCCCGCCCGAGTTGCGGGGTCGAAGAGCTCCTGGAGCGGGGCCTGACACCACTGCCCCGCGCGGCTGGAATGGCCGCGGACTCTGCGAGCGCACACCGGGGGCTCCAACATCAAGACCCGGTGTGCGACCTCGCACCACCCGGCGTGGCTTTAATGGCCGCGGGACAATCGCCATCGCCAGCCGGGGGCTATGACTTTGACATCGGGGGGGGGGGGGGGGAGAGTGCAGTGGAGAGAGAAGTTTATTTGGCCTTCCATCACAACTATGTGATGGATGTTTATGTTAAATGTAATTATGTTGTGTCTGGGGTCTATTTGTGTGTAATGTATGGCTGCAGAAACGGCATTTCGTTTGGACCTCCAGGGGTCCAAATGACAATTAAATTGACTCTTGACCTTGACTCTTGACTCTTGAGGTTATTTCCACACTGTATCTCTAAAGTCTTGTGTGCTTGGTAAACATAGAAACATAGAAACATAAAAATTAGGTGCAGGAGTAGGCCATTCGGCCCTTCGAGCCTGCACCGCCATTCAATATGATCATGGCTGATCATCCAACTCAGTATCCCGTACCTGCCTTCTCTCCATACCCTCTGATCCCCTTAGCCACAAGGGCCACATCTAACTCCCTCTTAAATATAGCCAATGAACTGTGCCTCAACTACCCTCTGTGGCAGAGAGTTCCAGAGATTCACCACTCTCTGCGTGAAAAAAATTCTTCTCATCTCGGTTTTAAAGGATTTCCCCCTTATCCTTAAGCTGTGACTGAGTTAGGCATGCCCATATTTAGAATGTATTGTAATTAAATTCTCGATTATTCTATATTTATTTTATATTTATATGGCCAATGCTAATTCTGACAGTTACGAACTGTGTGATAAAATCTATAATTTACTTCTTGTTTTTGTTTAATTTCATTCCCTTGTGACTTGTGGCGGCACGGTGGCGTAGCGATAGAGTTGCTGGCTTACCGGGCCAGAGACCCGGGTTGCATCTTGACTGCGGGTCCTGTCGGTACGGAGCTTGTACCTTCTCCCCGTGACCCCGTGGGTTTTGTCTGGGTGCTCGGTTTTCCCCCACACTCCAAAGACGGGTTGGTAGGTAAATCGACAAAAAAAAAGTTAAATGTTCCCTAGTGTGTAGGGTAATGCTGGCGTGCAGGGATCGCTGGTCGGCGCGGACTCGGTGGGCCGAAGGGCCTGTTTCCGTGCTGGTACTCTATAGTCTAAAGTCGGATGAACCTTGCGGGAGATCCCACACAGAGACCACGTGGGAGCATCTGTGAGAACAGCTAGCCGACTGGAAATGGCCGTATGCAACGGCTTAGTGCACTGCTACCGAGACTACCAAGATGGCAACTCAGAAATAAAGCAGTGGGCTTAAAGAATTGTTTCTGTAACAGTGAGTTAAAGCAATTTGTCTATTATGTACAGTAAGTGCCTGTGCAATTAATTTTAGAGATACTTTTAGTTTAGAGATACAGAGAAGGCAGTCTCACGAAGGCAGTCTGTACATTTGTACATGACAATCAGAATCCACTGTACATACTCCACTTCCTCTAAACCATACGATACGATACAATAGAAATTTACTTAGTTTAGTTTAGAGACACAGCGCAGAAACAGGCCCTTCGGCCCACCGGGTCCGTGCCGACCAGCGATCCCCGCATATTAACACTATCCTACACACACTAGGGACAATTTTTGCATTTACCAAGCCAATTAACCTACAAGCTTCCAAGGACAATCAGTGGGAGCCATCTCCTGTTCTGGCCCCTTCCCTGGTGGCATTTGATAAGTTTGTTCCCCTGACGCTGTCGGGTCTAGAGGATGTGGTTACCCATATCAAGCCGCCGGGCTCCCCATGTGATGCTGTCCCTCCTCTTCTTTTTAAAGAGGTCTTCCCGAGCATAGGGCAGTCGGTCCTCGCCATCATAAACAGTAGCTTGTCTTCTGGGGTTGTCCCCGTAAAATTTAAACATGCTGTAATGCAACCACTACTCAAGAAACCTGGCCTGGACCAGACTGTCCTGGCCAATTTTAGGCCAATCTCCAAGCTGCCATTTATCTCGAAAATCATGGAGAAAGTAGTTTATGCTCAGCTGAAACTCTTCCTGGATGAGCACAACATCCGGGAGGTCTTTCAGTCTGGCTTCAAGGCTATGCATAGCACAGAGTCGGCTTTGCTAAGGGTCTCTAATGACATCCTCCTGGCAAACGACTCCGGTAATTATGTGGTTCTTGTCTTGCTGGACCTATCTGCTGCCTTCGACACTGTGGACCATGGAATATTAATTTCCCGATTACAGCAACAAGTAGGCATCTGTGGCAGTGCCCTGGGATGGTTCAGGTCCTATCTAGCAGATAGAACCATGCGTGTAAGCCTTGGTGGCCTTGAATCCTCCTCTGCTCCCTTGGCATATGGGGTTCCACAGGGCTCAATTTTAGGGCCCCTGCTTTTCTCCCTTTATCTACTTCCACTGGGCTCAATTTTAAGAAGGCATGGCATCTCCTTTCACTTTTAAGCGGATGATAGCCAGTTGTGTATGCCACACAGGAAAGAAGATAATTATTCCCTAAAATCACTTCTGTCTTGTTTTGAGGACATTAAGTCCTGGATGGCCTTAAACTTTCTGGGACTTAACTAAAAAAAGACAGAAGTGATTTTGTTCGGACCTAATGGCTGCCGTGAACCTCCCTCTGTTGACTTGGGTCCACTGGCAGTGTTCGTAAAGCCAACAGTTTTAAACCTGGGTTTTATGATGGACGGTGATTTTATATTAGATAAACAAATAGGCGCAGTGGTTAAGTCCAGCTTCTTTCACCTAAGAAAGGTGAAGCCCATTCTCGAGCGGCGGCATTTTGAAACAGTAATCCATGCCTTTATTTCATCTCGGCTGGATTACTGTAACGCACTCTACTCTGGAGTCTCACGAGCTTCGTTGGCTCGTCTCCAGTTGGTCCAAATGCTGCCGCTCGCCTTTTAACCGGAACTCGAAAGAGGGAGCACATTACGCCAATTTTGGCCTCCCTTCACTGGCTCCCAGTGCACTTTCGAGTTCATTTTAAAATTCTTTTATTTGTTTTTAAATCATTGAATGGCCTCGCCCCGCCTTACCTCTCTGAGCTGCTCCACCTATATGCTCCTGCCCGGTGCCTCAGGTCAGCGGATCAGCTGCTCCTTGAGGTACCAAGGTCTAAGCGGAAGCTCAGAGGGGATAGAGCCTTTTCTGTTGCTGCCCCGGCACTCTGGAACACCTTGCCGCTGCAGATCAGACAGGCCCCTTCACTGTCCATCTTTAAATCCTCCCTAAAAACTCACTTTTATTCACTGGCTTTCGACACTGGCTGAGACTTTGTTCCTGTTTTAGTGCTTTTAATGTCTTTTAATTTTTACTGTTTTTATAGTCCTGTCGTCTTAATGGTTTTAGTAGTTTGTAATAACTTTTTGTTGACTTCCCATGTACAGCACTTTGTGGTAACTGATGTTGTCTAAAAGCGCTTTATAAATAAAGTTATTATTATTATTATTATTACTTGGTGCAGTAGATGATGGTGGTAGCAGAATTAGCTCGGGATACTTCCAGTTCCCAGCCCCGCGACGTGGACACTTCTGCTATGAGGCCGTTATTGGACTAAAAGGTTCAAAAAGCCCCTTAATAATGTAAGAATTAGGATCGGGTAAAGACTTTTGGGTTCTCTGTCAAACTGTTGATGCATGAATAGCCAGCTGAGCCCGGGCCAAAGCTCTGATCCCTGCAACACACCATTGCTCCGTGCGAACCTGCCGTGGATTCCGTCATTCCCACTTTAGGAATTCTATTTACCAACCAGCTCTCTGTCCGATAAAATGCCGGGATAACTCAGCGGGTCAGGCAGCGTCTCTGGAGAACATGGATGGGTGACCTTTTGGGTCGGGACCCCAATTCTCTGTCCATGTCAGTATGTTGCACTTTTCTAGTTGAAAGTCTTCTTCATATCGAGTCCTCACACAAGATTAGAAGTTGTTCTGCCAGAGCCAAACACACATCTCGGCATCTGCATACAATGGTGTCTGACTTGTCGCTTCTTGTGCTTCTAGAGGGAGTACAGAGACGGTTCACCAGACTGATTCCTGGGATGTCAGGACTGTCTTATGAAGAAAGACTGGATAGACTTGGTTTATACTCTCTAGAATTTAGGAGATTGAGAGGGGATCTTATAGAAACTTACAAAATTCTTAAGGGTTTGGACAGGCTAGATGCAGGAAGATTGCTCCCGATGTTGGGGAAGTCCAGGACAAGGGGTCACAGCTTAAGGATAAGGGGGAAATCCTTTAAAACCGAGATGAGAAGAACTTTTTTCACACAGAGTGGTGAATCTCTGGAACTCTCTGCCACAGAGGGTAGTCGAGGCCAGTTCATTGGCTATATTTAAGAGGGAGTTAGATGTGGCCCTTGTGGCTAAGGGGATCAGAGGGTATGGAGAGAAGGCAGGTACGGGATACTGAGTTGGATGATCAGCCATGATCATATTGAATGGCGGTGCAGGCTCGAAGGGCCGAATGGCCTACTCCTGCACCTATTTTCTATGTTTCTATGTTTCTTGTGTGTGGTGGTGGAAAGATTAGTGGAAGCAGGGCCGCGACGTGAACGCTCCTTCCTTGACCCTAGTTGGAAATCACTGGATCAGCCATGATCACATTGAATGGCGGTGCTGGCTCGAAGGGCCGAATGACCTACTCCTGCACCTATTGCCTATTATTGTCTATTGACAGGGATTTTAACATCCTAGAACATTCCAGAACAAGTTAGTTGAAGGAAATAATTTGAAAGAAGATTGTGAAATGGCGATTTCAAACATTTCCATTGTCATTACTACGGGGAGGCAGGGAGGAGTAGATCGGACTTACGCAGTACGATAACAAAAACGGATCTTCCAGTCATTGTCTCTGGAACTGACGTTTCAGGTCAGAACCCCTCTTCAGACTTCGAACTCTCTGGAATAGTTGACCTCTGTAAAATTGTCCTTATTGTGTAGTGAGTGGATTGGAGACCATTGAACTATCTTTAATCAGACTTTTATTGGACTTCAATGTTGTATCTTGCACCGGAAGAGGGAATTAGGAACAACACTAGCAAGTTTACGGATGACACTAAGCTGGGTGCCAGTGTGAACTGTGAAGCGGATATTAAGAGGTTGCAGGGTGACCTGGACAGGTTGAGTGAGTGGGCAAATGCGTGGCAGATGCAGTATAATATAGATAAAAGTGAGGTTATCCACTTTGGCAGCAAAAACAAGGGGGCAGATTATTATCTCAATGGGGTTAGGTTAGGTAAGGGGGAGGTGCAGCGAGACCTGGGTGTCCTTGTACATCGGTCACTGAAAGTTGGCTTACAGGTACAGCAGGCAGTGAAGAAACCTAATGGAATGTTAGTCTTCATAACAAGAGGATTTCAGTATAGGAGTAAAGAGGTTCTGCAGTTGTATAGGGCTCTGGTGAGACCACATCTGGAGTATTGTGTACAGTTTTGGTCTCCTAATTTGAGGAAGGACATCCTTGTGATTAAAGCAGTGCAGCGTAGGTTCACGAGATTGATCCCTGGGATGGCGAGACTGTCATATGAGGAAAGATTGAAAAGACTAGGCTTGTATTCACTGGAGTTTAGGAGGATGACGGGGATCTTATAGAAACATATAAAATTATAAAAGGACTGGACAAGCTAGATGTAGGAAAAATGCTCCCAATGTTGGGCGAGTCCAGAACCAGGGGCCACAGTCTTAGAATAAAGTGGAGGTCATTTAAGACTGAGGTGAGAAAAAACATTTTCACCCAGAGAGTTGTGAATTTGTGGAATTCCCTGCCACAGAGGGCAGTGGAGGCCAAATCACTGGATGGATTTAAGAGAGAGTTAGATAGAGCTGTAGGGGCTAGTGGAGTCAAGGGATATGGGGAGAGGGCAGGCACGAGTTATTGTTAGGGGACGATCAGCCATGATCACAACGAATGGCAGTGCTGGCTCGAAGGGCCGAATGGCCTCCTCCTGCACCTATTTCCATGTTTCTATGTAAATGTTGTACCTTTTATCCCTTATCTGTGCACTTTGGGCAGCTGGATTGTATTCGTCTATAATCTTTTCTTTGACTAGATAGCACACAAACAAAAGCTTTTCACTGTACATTGGTACACGTGACACAAATAAACAAAACTTAACTAAAACTAATCTGTAGGGAGGAACTGCAGATGCAGTCACCTATTCCTTTTCTCCAGAAATGCTGCCTGACTCACTGAGTTATTCCTGCATTTTGTATCTGTATAAAAACTAAAACTAAACTGGTGTAAAAGAGTGATTGGTGGCCGGCGTGGACCCAGTGAACAGAAGGACCTGTTTCCATACAAAACTCTGTCTTAAATGGATTTTTAACTCAAATGAATTGCAGTGCGCTCATAGTTGTGAGCTGAAAGTGCAGGATGGCACATGCTGGAAATCAGTTTTCATTTATTTTCACGCTTACTGAGGTACAGTGAAATGCTTATGTAGCGTGCTATTCAGTCAGCGGAAAGACAATACATGATTACACGATCACAATCCATGATTACAATTGATCCATTCACCGTGTACAGATACACGATAAGGGAATAACGTTTAGTGCCAAGTAAAGCCAGTAAAGTCCAATCAAAGATAGTCCGAGGGTCACCAATGAGGTAGATAGTAGTTCAGAACTGCTCTCCAGTTGCAGAAGGATGGTTCAGTTCCTTGATAACTGCTGTGAAGAAACTGTCCCTTTTTCAGTTCAGTTTAGTTTATTGTCACGTGTACCGAGGTTCAGTGAAAAGCTTTTGTTGTGTGCGATCCAGTCAGCAGAAAGACAATACATGATTACAATACATGATTACAATTGACCCATTCACCGTGTACAGATACATGATAAGGAAGTACTGTTTAATAAGGTAAAGCCAGTAAAGTCCAATCAAAGATAGTCCGAGGGTCTCCAATGAGGTAGATAATAGTTCAGGACTGCTCTCTGGTTGTGGTAGGATGGTTCAGTTGCCTGATAACAGCTGGGAAGAAACTGTCCCTGAATCTGGTGGTGTGCGTTTTCACACTTCTATACCTTTAGCCTGATGGGAAAGGGGAGAAGAGGGACAGTGGCCAGGGTGCGACTCGTCCTTCATTATGCTGCTGGCCTTGCCGAGGCAGCGTGAGGTATAAATGGAGTCGATGGAAGGCAGGTTGGCTGGTGTGAGTTGTCTGGGCACCACGTCCACAGTTCGCTGCAATTTCTTGCGGGAATTGCCTGAGTGGCAGTGGGATGGATATTGCGGCCCTTACTGATGTCATTATTGGAGAGGACAGCGCCCTGTGAATCACACTGTGGTTTTACATTACCGTAACCCAATCAAGCTCTTCAGATGTCCTAAAGTGCAAAAGTGAAACCTGAGCAGTTTATGTCTTCAGAACCCAAAGCTTAAATTACAGCTACCAATTCGGATCTCGTTTCTTGTAATAGTGTGCGCAGATCTTTTTTTTATTAAAAAAAGAACTTCATTCAGTTTTGCAGAGGACAATGGTGATTGTGCAGCTGAAATCACATTTTGAGGTGTAGGTGATGTAGAATTCAATAGACGGTGTGGATGTGACGAGGATGTTTCCACTAGTGGGGAGAGTCCAGGACCAGAGGGCACAGCCTCAGAATTAAAGGGCGTACCTTTAGAAATGAGATGCGGAGGAATTCCTTTAGTCAGAGGGTGGTGAATCTGTGGAATTCATTGCCACAGGCGGCTGTGGAGGCCAAGTCAATGGATATTTTTAAGGTGGCGATTGGCAGATTCTTGATTAGTACGGGTGTCATGGGTTATGGGACGAATGCAGGAGAATGGGATTGAGAGGGAAAGGCAGTTCAGCCATGATTGAATGGCGGAGAAGACTTGATGGGCCGAATGGCCTAATGCTGCTCCTAGAACTTGTGAACTAAAATTAAGTAAAATTGCGTCAAACCATTTCACAAAGTCTAAAAAGGCACATTATTAATATGTGTTTACATGGTATGCTTGAGAGCGATACCAAAATTGGTCTATAAAAAAGTTTAGGTTTGTTATTGTCATGTGAACTGAGCTACAGTGAAAAGCTTTATTTTGCATGCTGTCCAAGCAGATCAGATATTCCATACACATTTACAATGTTTAAACTCAAGTATAATAGAGTACGCGGGGAGAATGTACAAACTTCGTACAGACTGCACCCGTAGTCAGGATCGAACCCGGGTCTCTGGCGCTGTGAGGCAGTAGATCTAATGCTGCACCACCGTGCCACCCTACAGACTGACTGAGAAGTAAATTGGCCCATGTTCATCGCAGGCTGAGGCAGTGTGAAGTGTAAATGGAATCAATGTCCTATCCTCTCAGTCTGAAGAAGTGTCCCGATTTGAAACGTTGCCTATTCCCTTTTTCCAGAGATGCTGCCTAACCTGCTGAGTTGCTCCAGCTTTTTGTGCCTCTCAATGGAAGAGAGGTTGGTTTTGTGTGATGGTCTGGGCTGTGTCCACAATTCTCTGCAATTTCTTTGGGTCTTGGGTGGAGCTGTTCCCAAACCACGCTGTAATGCATCCCAATAAAAAGTAGCTGACATATTAATTGTAGAAGCTCACTTTAATAGGAAATTTTCACAACATTTGAAACTAATTCATCGCCAAATTTGCAGGGATATAACATGCACAGTTCGGTCGAGGATGTTGTCAAAGGATAAAGAAAATCAGTGGTAGACAAAAATGCTGGAGAAACTCAGCGGGAGAGGCAGCATCTATGGAACCATAGATACATAGAAAATAAGTGCAGGAGTAGGCCATTCGACCCTTCAAGCCTGCACCGCCATTCAATATGATCATGGCTGATCATCCATGGAGCGAAGGAATAGGTGACGTTTTGGGTTGAGACCCTTCTTCAGACTTATTAGTGGATTACTTTTGAAAGTGTAGTGAAACTTATCAGCCTCAATTGTTCCAGCACGGTGGAAATCTTTTGCACAACCCACAAATGCAAAGTCGACATATTTTGGCTCAGTTTACAAAGGAAAAAGAAAAAGTCTAAAGTCCGGTCCCCATATCCTTGGATTCGAGGGGAAACTTTGATTTGGAAGAAAGCCTCTGCTATCATGGCGAGATGGTGGAAACTCCACCTAGGTCAGGATTTAACCCAGGTTGCTGCAGCTTCACCATATACATCCCTGGATATTGTGTTGACAACATACTGACTGCACTTTCAGAAGTAATCCACTGTTCATCACCATGATGTATAGGTAAGTGATGGAATCTGGGGGGGAGTTGATTCTAACATTTAATTGTTCTACATTTTTATTACTTAGATAGATTAGACTTGTGGCAATCACATTTTGATAGGATCAGAAGCTGACTAACTTCCCTTCCAGAATGATGATGAATGCAGAACTTTTTAATCTGGTTACACACCTCCATTCAAGGGAGCTGGGAGCTGGAGCGGTGATGTGGAAGGAACTGTGGTGTATTTTCCCCCACTCTAAACTTCCATCTTTCATTGCTGATGGATTTGCAGCTCCAACTCACAGGAAAGCAATTAATCTTCGTCTTCTGACAGGACAGAGGTATCATTTAAGGGTTCCCAACGTCAATTATCCTTTTTTGATTTGTATTAAAAAAAGTGAGGTGCCAGATATTATTGCAGAGGCAGCTTTGGACTGAAGAAGGGCCCTGACCTGAAACGTCGCCTGTCCATTTCCTCCATGGACGCTGCCTGACCTGCTGTGTTCCTCCAGCACTTTGTGTCTTGTTGATGATTCCAGTCATCCTTCAGTTCAACTTAGTTTAGAGATACAGTGCGGAAACAGACCCTTCGTCCCCCCGAGTCCTCGCTGACCAACGATCCCCGCACATTAACACTGTCCTACACACTAGGGGGAGAATTTACCATTTTACCAAGGCCAATTAGCCTACAAACCTCTTTGGAGTGTGGGCGGAAACCGGAGCACCCAGAGAAAACCCACGCAGGTCACGGAGAGAATATACACACTCCATACCGACAGCACCCGTAGTCCGGATCGGACCCGGGTCTCTGGCGCCGTAAGGCAGCAACTCTACCGCTGCACCAGCCTTCCCTTCCTTGCCTCTCTTCCAGCATCATTAGCAGACTTGTGGGAGGATGTGCTGCATTTTCTTTAGATATTTTGCATGCGCAGGGCCAAGCTCTGTTTGGACACATGCCCCCAAATTAGATACAATCTATGCCAATCGTTAATTGACATGGGGTAATTGGGTTAAATACCGCTACAGATCAGTTCCAGTCACAAGATGGTCGTTTGGCTTTGCACTAATATGCACTGAAGAACTTTTTGTCCTTCTGTGAATGAACTGTAGGCTTTTGTAAATAGGATATTGATTGATTTTTTGATTTATGGAAAGATTTATTTCGAGAGGACTAGAATATAAAGACAGGGATGTAATGGAGAGGTTCTATAAGGCGCTGGCCAGACCACATCTGGAGTATTGTAAGCAGTTTGGGGCCCAATATCTGAGGAAGGATGTGCTGGCCTTGGTGAGCCCAGGGGAGGTTTACAAGAATTATCCCAGCAATCAGAATCCCAAGGTGTCAGGTTATAGGGGGAAGGCAGGAGAATGAGGTTAGGAGGGAGAGATAGATCAGCCATGATTGAATGGTGTAGTAGACTTGATGGGCCGAATGGCCTAATTCACCCTCTATCAATTATGATCTTATGAATGTACACAAAAAAGCTGGAGAAACTTAGCGGGTGCAGCAACATCTATGGGGCGAAGGAAATAGGCAACGTTTCAGGCCAAAACCCTTTTTCATGATCTTATGAATGATTGGATTAACCTATGATGAGCTTTTGACGGCACTGAGCCTGTGCTTGCTGGAGTTTAGAAGGCTGAGAGGGGAAATAGTGAAAGGTCTGGATAGAGTGGATGTGGAGAGGATGTTTCCACTGGTGGGAGAGCCTAAGACCAGAGGTCATAGCCTCAGAATAAAAGGACTACCCTTTGAAAGCAGATGAGGAGCAATTTCTTTAGTCAGAGGGTGGTGAATCTGTGGAATTCATTGCCACAGACGGCTGTGGAGGCCAAGTCATTGCGTATTGTTAAGTACAGATTAACAGGTCCTTGAATAGTAATGGTGGCAGGGTTTATGGGGAGAAGGCAGGAGAATGGGGGTGAGAGAGAAAGATAGATCAATGATTGAATGGTGGAGTAGACTTGATGGGCTGAATGGACGAATTCTGCTCCTATAACTTATGTACTAATTTTCTCAGTTTAGGCAGCCACAAACTATTTAAACAAATTCCTTTACCATCCGTGCAGTTTAGTTTCACCTTTACATATATTTTAATGAAATAACACATGGTAAGTGCTTTTCCATGTCAAAATACCCACTCTGGCTATTATTTTTTCCGTTTAATTTTGCTTTATTATTTCAGTGGCAGGAAATTGAGCTATAATAGAGTTGCTCGGATGACAGAGTGAGAACCAACCTTGTGTTCCTTTCTCCAAGTGTTATTAATGACTTTCTGTCATCCTCTAGAAAGCACATGGTTGCCCCTGTTGGTGTATCCCAATCAACGTGCTAGGCCGGAAACTGAAAGAGCTTTTGCACACTGCTCAAGTTCTCTTATATTTTAAATTACTATAACAGAACGCTGTTAATGTAGTAGAGCTGTCATTTCTCGGCTTGTGTTAATAACACAGTCAGCAAAGTCTGAAAAGGCTGTCGACCCAAAACGCCACATTTAGTTTTGTTTAACGATACAGTACGGAAACGGGCCCCTCGGCCCACCGAGTTCGCACCAGTGATCGCCACCCACTAATGCCCCTGTCCCACTTAAGAAACCAGAACGGAAACCTCTGGAGACTTTGTGCCCCACCCAAGGTTTCCATGCGGTTCCCAGAGGTTTTTGTCAATCTCCACTACCTGCAACCTCCGGCAACCATTTGCAAACTCCGGGAACCGCACGGAAACCTTGGGTGGGGCGCAAAGTCTCCAGAGGGTTTCCATTCAGGTTTCCTAAGTGGGACAGGGGCATAACACTATCCTACATGCACTAACCATATAACCATATAACAATTACAGCACGGAAACAGGCCATCTCGGCCCTACAAGTCCATGCCGAACAAATTTTTTTCCCCTTAGTCCCACCTGCCTGCACTCGTACCATAACCCTCCATTCCCTTCTCATCCATATGCCTATCCAATTTATTTGTAAATGATACCAATGAACCTGCCTCCACCACTTCCACTGGGAGCTCATTCCACACCGCCACCACTCTCTGCGTAAAGAAGTTCCCCCTCATATTACCCCTAAACTTCTGTCCCTTAATTCTGAAGTCATGTCCTCTTGTTTGAATCTTCCCTATTCTCAAAGGGAAAAGCTTGTCCACATCAACTCTGTCTATCCCTCTCATCATTTTAAAGACCTCTATCAGGTCCCCCCTTAACCTTCTGCGCTCCAGAGAATAAAGACCTAACTTATTCAACCTATCTCTGTAACTTAGTTGTTGAAACCCAGGCAACATTCTAGTAAATCTCCTCTGTACTCTCTCTATTTTGTTGACATCCTTCCTATAATTTGGCGACCAAAATTGTACACCATACTCCAGATTTGGCCTCACCAATGCCTTGTACAATTTTAACATTACATCCCAGCTTCTATACTCAATGCTCTGATTTATAAAGGCTAGCATACCAAAAGCTTTCTTTACCACCCTATCTATATGAGATTCCACCTTCAAGGAACTATGCACGGTTATACCCAGATCCCTCTGTTCAACTGTATTCTGCAATTCCCTACCATTTACCATGTACGTCCTATTTTGATTTGTCCTGCCAAGGTGTAGCACCTCACATTTATCAGCATTAAACTCCATCTGCCATCTTTCAGCCCATTTTTCCAAATGGCCTAAATCACTCTGTAGACTTTGGAAATCCTCTTCATTATCCACAACACCCCCTATCTTGGTATCATCTGCATACTTACTAATCCAATTTACCACACCTTCATCCAGATCATTGATGTACATGACAAACAACAAAGGACCCAACACAGATCCCTGAGGCACCCCACTAGTCACCTGCCTCCAACCCGATAAACAGCCATCCACCATTACCCTCTGGCGTCTCCCATTCAGCCACTGTTGGGTAAGGGGCAATTTATAATTATACCAAGCCAATTAACCTACAAACCTGTACGTCTTTGGAGTGTGGGAGGAAACTGGAGCACCCGGAGAAAACCCACGTCAGGATCGAACCTGGATCTCTGGCGCTGTAGGACAGCAATTCTACCGCTGCACAACCATGCCACCTATTCCTTTTCTCTAGAGATGCTGCCTGACCCGCTGAGGTACTCCAGCATTTTGTGTCTATCTTCGGTGTTAACCAACATCTGCAGTTCCTTCCTACACATAAACCACATTTATTCTACATTGTAGTCACACAGTGTGGAGACTGGCCCTTCGGCCCAATACAGTGTGGAAACCGGCCCTTTGGCCCAATATGCCCCATCTACACTAGTCCCACCTGCCTTATTAGTTCTAGTTTTTACTTTTACCAAATCACCAGTTTTTATCGCCACTGCTGCAGTAAATTTGAGAGTCTTTGCGCAAGTGGAAATAAAATATGATTGAGAGTCATAGAACAAGGAAACACTGACTTCGGCCGAACTCATCCAAGATACCCATTCTAAGCTAGTCCCATTTCACCACATTATCAAACAACAACGGAATTATTGCAAAATCATGCAAAGCACAGCCCGAAACATCACCTATGCATTCTTTTAACTTTAGAGATACAGTGCGGAAACGTGTCCTTCAAACCACCGAGTCCGCGCCAACCAGCGACCACCCCATACACTAGTACTATCCTACACACTAGGGACAGTTTTTTACCCAAACCAATTAACCTACAAACTAGGTCTTTGGATTGTGGGAGGAAACCGGAGCACCCGGATAAAAACTACGCAGTCACGGGGAGAGCGTACAAACTCCGTACAGGCATCACCCATCGTTAGGATTAAACCCAATCTCCGGTGCCGTGAGGCAGCAACACCGGCGGTGCGGAACCATGCTGCCCATATTCCCTCCACAGATTCCGCATGACCGGCTGAGTTCCTCCAGCACTTTGTGTTTTGACAAAGTTCCAGCATCTGTAGTTCCCTGTGACTCTACTACATAGAAACATAGAAAATAGGTGCAGGAGGAGGTCATTCGGCCCTTCGAGCCATTCATTGTGATCATGGCTGATCGTCCCCTATCAATAACCCGTGCCTGCCTTCTCCCCATATCCCTTGACTCCACTAGCCCCTAGAGCTCTATCTAAGGACTCCACTAGCCCCTAGAGCTCTATCTAAGAATTCCATAAATTCACAACTCTCTGGGTGAAAAAGTTTTTTCTCACCTCAGTCTTAAATGACCTCACCTTTAATTCTAAGACTGTGGCCCCTGGTTCTGGACTCGCCCAACATTGGGAACATTTTTCCTGCATCTAGCTTGTCCAGTCCATTTATAATTTTATATGTTTCTATAAGATATCCCCTCATCCTTCTAAACTCCAGTGAATACAAGCCTAGTCTTTTCAATCTTTCCTCATATGACAGTCCCGCTATCCCAGGGATCAATCTCGTGAACCTACGCTGCACTGCCTCAATCACAAGGGTGTCCTTCCTCAAATTAGGAGACCAAAACTGTACACAATACTCACCAGAGCCCTATACAACTGCAGAAGAACCTCTTTACTCCTATACTGAAATCCTCTTGTTATGAAGGCCAACATTCCATTAACTTATTAAATGGAATATGAATCTTTTTGGATGTTTTGGAGGAAAGTACTTCATCTCTTCATTAGTCATGTTATGTTCCAAGTATAAATGTGCTCATCACATAAAACATGAAAGTAAGAGCAAATTTCAAGATCATGTTTGGATGTTTTAGAGTAATACAGTGTGGAAACAGGCCCTTCCTCTTCCAATTTGCCTATGCCGGCCAAGTTGCTCCATCTTAGCTAGTCCCAGTTACTGGCGTTTATCCAATATCCCTCTAAATCTTTCCTATCCATATACCTGTCCAAATGTCTTTTAAATATTGTTTTTGTGCGGCACAGTGGCGTAATGGTAGAGTTGCTGCCTTACAGCGCCAGGGACCAGGGTTTGATCCTGACTACGGATGCTGTCTGTGCGGAGTTTGTACATTCTCCCTGTGACCTGCGTGGGTTTTCTCCGGGATCTCTAGTTTCCTCCCACACTCCAAAGACATACAGGTTTGTAGGTTAATTGACTTGGTATGAATGTAAAATTGTCCCTTGTGTGTGTAGGATAGTGTTAGTGTGCGGGGATCGCTGGTCGGTGCGGACTCGGTGGGCCGAAGGACCTGTTTCTTCAATGTATCTTTAAACTAAACTAAACTAAACAAGCACCTGGCTTCAACTAACTCCTCTGGCACCTCATTCCATACACCCAGCACCATCTGTCTGAAGAAGGTTGCCCTTTAGGTTCCTTTTAAACCTTTCCTTGAATGGCATTGGAAAGGATTTTGACTGACATCTTCCCTGCTCTTCCAATCTTTATTTTTAGAGAGAAATGGACTGAATTCCTGAAGGGTAGAAGGTTATTGAGTTAACAGTAAATAACAAAACCTTTCCTTCCCCCCCCCCCCCCCCCCCCCCCCCCCCCCCGAATAAAGTGATTTATTGCAACACTTTCTGAAGCTTTGGCCTTTGAATTGTTGTCCCTCTGGACTGCCTCTTTGCTGTTGTCGTGTGGACAAGATTTATGGGGAGGTGTTTTATTGTCTTGAAATTGCTGGTGGCCTTCTCCTGCATGGTCACCTGGTTTGTTATAGCAGGTGCAGTCTCTCTCTTGTGAGTGGCACTGGGGAGCAGTGGTAGAATTGCTGCCCCACAACGCTTGCAGCGCCAGAGACTCGGGTTCGATCATCACCACGGGTGCTGTCTGTACGCAGTTTGTACGTTCTCCCCGTGACTTGCCTGGGTTTTCTCCGGGATCTTTGGTTTCCTCCCACACTCCAAAGACGTGCAGGGTTTGGTGGTTCACTGGCCCTCTGTAAATCGCCCCTAGCGTGTAGGCAATGGATGGGAAAGTGGGATAACATGGAACTAGTGATTGATGGTTGGCGTAAGTCAATGGACCTGTTTCCATGCTATATCTCTAAACTAAACAGTACAACACAAGAACAGGTCCTTTGGCTTGCAATGTCCGTACCAAACACAATGCGCATTCTTCTCTGCCTGGGCATAATCTGTATCCCTCTATTCAACAAAGAGATTTGGAAAAAAGTAAAATATTTGTTGGGGAAAAAATCGTTTTGTAGTTAACACACTCTGCATGACACAATGGTGCAGCGGCAAAATGGCTGCTAACAGCACCAGAGACCCGGGTTCAATGCTGACCCCGGTTGATGTCTGTGTGGAGTTTGCACGTTCTCCCTGGGACCGCATGGGTTTTCACCTGGTGCTCTGGTTTCCTCCCACAACCCAAAGACGTGCAGGTTTGTAGGTTTAATGGGCCTCTGTAAATTGTCCCCAGTTTGTAGGATTAAATGTGTATGGGTCATCGTTAGTTTAGTTTAGAGATACAACGTGGAAACAGGCCCGTTGGCCCAGCGAGTCCGTACCGACCAGCGATCCCCGCACATTAACACTATCCTACACCAGGGACATTTTTTACATTTATACCAAGCCAATGAACCTACGAACCTGCACCTCTTTGGAGTGTGGGAGGAAACCAAAGTTCTTGGAGAAAACCCACGCAGGTCACAGGGTGAATGTACAAACGCTGTATAGACAGCACCTGTCGCCAGGATCGAACCCGGGTCTCTGGCGCTGTAAGCACTGTAAGGCAGCAACTGTACCGCTGTGCCACCGTGCTGCAGCTGTTATCTCGAAGTGGGAGATATTGGCAAAGAATAAATCATGCCCAGCTCAAGAGCCTAATAAGATTGGCATATTGGCAATGTTCAGGGACAGGTGGAAGCTAATTAAATGGAAAAGGAGTGAGGCTATTATGTAACCATTTTTAGTATGAAATAATTTTTGACGTCTTTGATCCTTTGCGGTGTTCTGACATTAATTCATCGACTGTCATTTGTGCATTGACAAGGTGAAGTTGTGGAAAATATGTAGTTTGTTAAAAGCAAAGGGAAATCCTCTGAGGATTAGTCGTGTAACTGCTGACACCTGCAACCCTTCTCTCAAAACAAGACCTGTGTTAGTAATCCTAAACTACTCCATTCAGCATGAGGGAAATATTGCCAGTGCTAACTTTTGGGATGCAAACTTTGAAATAAATGTAAGTCAAAATCTTCATATTCAATTAAGGTTTCAGACTAGATTTGTTCAAAGTTTTGTAATACTTCCTGCAATAAAATGCTTGATTAGGTTATAGATCTGATTAGGTCCTTGTGGTGGCACAGTGGTACAGCGTTAGAGTTGCTGCCTCACAGCGCCAGAGACCCCGGTTCGATCCTGACTATGGATGTTGGCTGTACGGAGTTTGTACGTTCTCCCTGTGACCGCGTGGGTTTTCTCCAGGTGCTCTGGTTTCCTCCCACCCTCCAAAGACGTATAGGGTAATTGGCTCCGGTAAAGATTCTAAAAGGATTGTGCTGGTGTACGTGGTGACGGGTGATCGCTGGTCGGAATGGACTCGGTGGGCCGAAGGGCCTGTTTCCACGTTGTATCTCTAAACTCTTGGGAGTTTGGTAAGAGCGTATTTATAATTTATAACGTATTGTAATTAAATTCTCAATTGTTCTGCCACGACACAAATGACAAGCTAAGTGATAAAATCTACAATTTTACTTCTGTTGATCTTGTTTTCGTATAATTTCATTTCCTTGTTCTTTAGTTTTTTCTTTGTAAAGTTGGCTTCTCTCACGCTGGCCAGAATCTTTGCTGAAGGAGGACAAGGTCTCAGCTTGCACTGTGTGGCGTCTCGTGTTACAGCGAAGGCAGAAAATAGCTAGTTATCCACAGCTCAGTGCATTGTTAGAAGTTCATGCTATCACTTTGACATTTAGAACAGGACTTGGTGTCTTCGCGAATTCCTCTTCGTATTACCACTGGCTGTTACTCTGCCAGTCTCTCGGCACAGACCGTTTCACAAACCATAACATTTTTGCGACTGATTGATTTGTATTATGTATCTCAGCCATCAGTGGAATCTTGGGATGTAGCCTGTATGAACTGTAACACGATCCTTGGCTGGGAGTTGGGTTACTGTTCTTCATAGACCTGTTGGCGATACTCAATCTGTTCGGATTTGGGAATGGGGCTTATCTGATACTTTCCAAAAAAACCTGCATTTTCTCTATTCCCATGTTAAATAACACAACACATCTGGTAACACTGTAGGGGCATTGTCCTTGAGTTACAGCAGCATCTCATGTTGCTACTATATTTCCTCAAGGATCTGGTTACTCAAAGGGCAACATGACTGATTAAGAACTGTGTTTACTCTGGACTCTAAACTTAAACCTTCTGGATTCAAGGGAGAAAGAGTTTAAAAAATATATAAAGGATCGGCGCAGAGTTGCTGGCAGGGGTGCTGGTTGACGTCAATTTGTTGCGCAATTAATATTTCTGCTTTTAATTATAACACTTGCTGTTTTTGCACTGCACAATGCAGTATTTTTGTTTAAACTGAACGGACCAGGTTGCTGGTAAAAGATGTGTATCGTTTGTTTGCAAGAAGAGGTTTAAAGGGAAGCAGGGAGCGGGTCAGGCAGCTTCTCCGGAGAACATGGATAAACGACGATTCAAGTCGGGATCCTTCTTCAGATCAGGGAGTCACAGTCATACAGCATGGAATCAGGCCCTTCAGCCCAACTTGCCGATGGCAACCCTTCTTCCAGACCGTTTGGGGCGGTACAGCGGTAGAGTTGCTGTATACAGCGCCAGAGACCCGGGTTCAATAGTTCAGCACAATGGGTGCTGTCTGCAGGGGGTCTGTACTTTCTCCCTGTGACAGCTCGGATATTCTCCAGGTGTTCCGGATTCCTCACAACACTCCAAAGAAGTACAGGTTTTATGTTAATTTGCTTTGGTAAAATTGTAAAGGGTCCCTAGTGTGACGGACAGTGCTAGTGTACGGGGTGATTGGTGGTTGGCGTGGACTCGACGGGCTGAAGAACCTGATTCTGCTCTGTATCTCTACAGTCTAAAGTTCAGACTGAAGAAGAGTCTGAAGAAGGGCCTCGAACCGAAACATCACCTCTCCATGTTCTCCAGAGTTGCTGTCTGACGCACTGAGTTACTGTTTATTGTCCTTTTGTATGAACCAGCATGTGCAGTTCGTTGTTTCCAGCTTGAGAGGGATAATGGCCAAATGTGGGCAGGTAGGACTAACGTAGGTGGGGCATATTGGTCGGCATGGGCAAGTTGGGCCAAAGTGCCTGCTTCTATGCTCTATGTCCCCCATGACCATGACTTGAACCTTGTTTATATGTAAAAAGGCATTAAAGTCACTAAAAAAAATCACTTGCATATTCTGTGACATGATACTACCAGATTGTTTTCCCAGCAACAATACAGTATGTGCATCAAATGGCAAAACTAAGTTCAAAAGAAATATGCACAAGGCATGATTAGTTAACAAATCTACTTGATCGGTATTGATGTGATGCAAATTCAACTGTTTAAAATCCTTATTAATAAGAGCTCAGTTTTGTTTTCGGAATTATGTATAGTCGTGCAGCACGAAAACAGGCCCTTCAGCCCATCTCGTCCATGCCCATCACGATGCCCCATTTAAACTAGTCCCATTTGCTTGCATTTGGCCCATAAGCTTTTAAACCTAAACCTTTAAACCTCTAAATCTTTTCTATTAATGTAACTGTACACAATCATGAGAGGAATAGATAGTCTTGCCCAGAGGACAATCGAGGACCAGAGGACATGGGTTCAAGGTGAAGGGGAAAAGATTTAATAGGAATCCGAGGGGTAACTTTTTCACACATAGGTGGTGGGTGTATGAAACAAGCTGCCAGAGGAGGTAGTTGAGACTGGGACTATAGCAACATTTAAGGAACAGACAGGTACATGGATAGGACAGGTTTGGAGGGATATGGATGAAGTGCAGGCAAGTGGGACTATTGTAGCTGGACATTGTTGGCCGGTGTGGGCAAGTTGGGCCGAACGGCCTGTTTCCACACTGTTATCACTTTATGACTGATTTCTCAAGATAAATAATATGAATTCAATCTGTTCGTAAGTTGGCACATTCTATTACTAGTTGTACTCTCTGAAATTAAGGAAGGAGTAAAATTGATCATATCATGTAGTAATTTTATAGAGTAATTCACTTTGTGTGAGGCGCTCTTCGCAATTGTTAATCTTTTGAACAATGCGGCTTAGGGGACTTAACTACCAGGGTTTTGAATGAAAACAATGTAAGATATGATTGATGGGATTAATTTCCCTCCTGGGATAAATCCTGGGCGGTCACGGTGGGGCAGGGGTAGAGTTGCTGCCTTACAGCGAATGCAGCGCCGGAGACCCGGGTTCAATCCCGACTATGGGTACTGTCTGTACGGAGTTTGTACGTTCTCCCCGTGACCTGCGTGGGGTTTCTCCGAGATCTTCAGTTTCCTCCCACACTCCAAAGACGTACAGGTTTGTAAGGTTAATTGACTTAGTCAATGTAAAAACTGTCCCTAGTGTGTGTAGGATAGTGTCAGTGTGCGGGGATTGCTGGTCGGCGCGGACTCGGTGGGCAGAAGGGCCTGTTTCCATGCTGTATCTCTAAACTAAACTAAACTAGATAAAGTTCTATCGTATCGTATGGTTTGGAGGAAGTGGAGTATGTACAGTGGATTCTGATTGTCATGTACAAATAAGCCAGAATATGTAGAATTTCATTGAGTGAAAGAGACTGCCTTCGTGAGACTAAATGGTGTCCTTGTTTCTTTCTGCAGGTTGTGGAGCTTGTATCAAGTGCAATTGGAGACTTAGTTCAAGGTGTTTATTACGAAAATTCTGGACTTGATGAGGTAATTTTTTTGTTCAATTTCTTTTGCAACTATTTGAGGAATGTTGTGTATGATACGGAGCCACACAGCACGGAAACAGGTCCTTCAACCCAACTTGTCCTTGCCGACTGAGCTGCATCTCCACCAGTCCCACCTGCCTGCGTTTGGCCATACCCGTTGAAACCTTGTGTAAGAAAGAACTGCAGATGCTGGTTTAAATCGAAAGTAGACACAAAATGCTGGAGTAACTCAGCGGGTGAGGCAACATCTCTGGAGAGAAGGAACAATGGACCATTGTTGGCTTGTTGATCATCGGTGCCGGCTCTGATTTGTTCTGTACCTTTTCAAACCTCTAGTTTCCTCTCCCCTGACTCTCAGTCTGAATAAGAGTCCAGACCCGAAACGTCACATGCTCCTTTTTTCCACAGATGTTGCCTGTCCCACTGAGCTACTCCAACATTTTGTGTCTATCACCCGTCTATGTAGTGCCTAGCTTATTTGGAGGATGTGCTGCTTAATAGCCTGACGGTTGTCTAGAAGAAGCTACTCCTGAACCTGAACATTACAGTTTTTAGGCTTCTGTACCTTCTTCCCAATGGCGGGAGTGAAATGAGAGCATGGCCAGGGTGGTGTGGGTCTCCGATGATGCTGGCTGCCTTTCCGAGAACTTTAGTTTCCACCCATACTCCAAAGACGCACAGGTTTGTAGGTTAATTGGCGTGGTGTCAATTTGTAAATTGTCCCAAGTGGAGGATAGTGTTGATGTGCGGGGATTGCTGGCTGGTGTGGACTCGGTGTGCCCGAGGGCCTGTTTCCTCACTGTATCTCTAAACAAATGTGAAATTGTCCCTAGTGTGTGTAGGGTGGTGTTAATACGCGGGGATCGCTGGTCGCCACAGATTCAGTGGGCCGAAGGGCCTGTTTACCGCGCTGTTTCCCTAAACAAAACTAAAGTCAGTTGTGCGTTCAAATGCAGGTTGGGGAGATGATATTAAATAACTTGCTTACTCAGTGTGCACTCCTTGACTTGTATTTCACGTCGTTGTGCCAATTGTGAATGTAGTTTATAATTCATAGATGATTCCAATAAAATATAATTTATGGAAAAATAAAACTTAAAGATTGAATGGGGTTGATGTCGTTATGTACAATCGGATACAAATTCATCGGGAAGTTGATCTCGCAGCTTTGTGTGTGAAAGATTCATTGTAAATTTTCTTAAAAACCCATTAAATAATCACACACAAAGTCTCTCCACTAGGAAAGCAAATAATTCTAAATGCATAACCAAATTAAATATCACATCTGCTGAGAGGGGAAAATATATTTTCCATCCATCTGTGTTCTTTGGGTACTGATCTCCCCATCATCGAAGGGACTTACAGGAGTTGCTGCCTCAAAAAGGCAGCCAGCATCATCAGAGACCCACACCGTCCTGGCCACGCTCTCATTTCACTCCTGCCACCAGGAAGAAGGTACAGGAGCCTGAAAACTGTAATGTCCAGGTTCAGGAACAGCTTCTTCCCAACAGCCATCAGGCTATTAAACACGACAACCACCAATAGCTCTGAACTACATAGAATATTATTGCATTATTATTGTTTGTTTGTATGTTTATGTATGTTTGTGTGCCTGTGTAAGAATATATACATTTTTTTAAAGTTCAGTGTGTATTTACTCACATACACACACACACACACACACACAACGTGAATATACACACACTGAACTTTTTTTCTCATTATATTATTTACAGTTGGCCTTTATAACAATAGGAATCGAATATAGCAGCAAAGAGGTCCTACTGCAGTTGCACAGAGCCCTAGTGAGACCACACCTGGAGTATTGGAGGAAGGACATTCTTGCTATTGAGGGAGTGCAGTGTAGGTTTACACGGTTAATTCCCGGGATGGCGGAACTGTCATATGCTGAGGGAATGGAGCAGCTGGGCTTGTACACTCTGGAGTTTAGCAGGATGAGAGGGAATCTCCTTGAAACATATAAGGTTGTAGTTAAGGGTTTGGACACTCTAGAGGCAGGAAACAGGTTCCCGATGTTGGGGGATTCCAGAAGCAAATGGGGGCTGAGGAGAGAAAAGGGGAGAGACGAGCAAGGAAGAGAAAGACAAAATTGGAAGAGAAGACACAGGGAAGAGGAGACGATGGGGGCATGAGGAGGGGAGCCCCCGGGGTGGTTCAGCCCCCGGTTAGGTCCCCAAACGGAATATGAGGTGCTGGTCCTCCAATGTCCGGTGCTGCTCCTGCAGAGGCCACAGTTTAAGAATAGGGAGAAAGCCATTTAGAACGGAGACAAGGGAACACTTTTTCTCACAGAGAGTGGTGAGTCTGTGGAATTTTCTGCCTCAGAGGGCGGTGGAGGCAGGTTCTCTGGACGCTTTCAAGAGAGAGCTAGATAGGGCTCTTAAAAATAGCAGAGTTAGGGGATATGGGAAGGCAGGAACGGGGTACTGATTGGGGATGATCAGCCATGATCACATTGAATGATGGTGCTGGCTCGAAGGGCCGAATAGTCTACTCCTGCACCTATTGTCTATGGTCTATCGTTTATTGTCTCCAGTGTACTATGTTTACATATTCTGTTGTGCTGCTGCAAGTAAGAATGTCATTGTTCTATCTGGGCCATATGACAATAAAACACTCTTGACTCATGTCTTTGTCCACTCCCACCTGCCACACAGGTCATCTCTTGGTCATCCTACCAGTTCCGCTGCTCACATCCTTGTATCCATTTTGTTTTCACACCTTCCCCAGCCAACAATGGGCCATTATAGGTGCCACCCTTCCTGAGGTCATCTGTTGCCAGCCCTGATTTGTTCTGGCCTTTTCTCAAGTGTGCTAATTCCCCCCCCCCCCCCCGCCCCCCCTCTTTCAGTCTGAAGAAATGTTACGACCCAAAACATCATCAATTCCTTTTCTCCAGAGATGCAACCTGACCTGCTGTGTTACACCAGCACTTTGTGTCTATCTTCAGTATAAACCAGCGTCTGTAGTTCCTTCCTGCACATGCACCTTTTCCACCTCTTCTCCCGTTCTTCGTTACCTCATTGCCTTTTGCACATTGGCCGTCATCAGTCAGGGTATTGAGTGTAGAAGATGGGACGTTATAGCGTCATACAGCAGAGAAACAACTTGCCCATACCAACCTACATGTCCCATTGACACTAGTCCTACCTGCCTGCTTTTGTCCCACATCCCTTTAAACCTTCCCTATCCATGTACCTGTCTAAATGTGCCAAAAACCTTTTTGACCACCCGATCTACCTGTGGTGCTACTTTCAACCAACTATGTACCTGATGCTGCCTGACCCGCTGAGTTACTCCAGTACTCTGTGTCTCCACTGTCCTGTGTTCGATGTTCATGTCACTTATCTGAAGTGGAAGCCATTTAGACTGAATGTTGCACCAGAACATAGAGCCGTGTTTCTTGGCTCATCTACAATGTTTAGTTTAGAGAATACAGCGCGGAAACAGGCCCTTGGGCCCACGGAGCCCATGCCAACCAGCCATTCCCGCATGCAAACACTATCCTACACACACTGGGGACAATTTTACAATGTTATCAAGCCAATTAATCTACAAACCTGTACGTCTTTGGAGAATGGGAGGAAACCAGAGCTTCCGGTGAAAACCCATGCAGGTCACGAGGAGAAACTGCGTGCAGTCATCCCTCGTAGTCAGGATCGAACGCTGGTCTCCTGCGCTGTAAGGCTGCAACTCTACTGCTGCGCCACCGTGCTTCTCCATAGCTGTCCAAGTCCCTTTCAAATGCAATCGTACCTTCCTCAATTAGCCCCTCTAGGACTTCGATCCGTACACCCACCATCCTCTGAGTGTCGTGACTCCAAATATGATGCCAGTTGCTTTAGATACTATGCCTTGAAAAAATAATGAAAACAAATTATTTTAGGATTGGATGTTCAACTGGATTCAACTCAGCCCTGGAGTACTGCAGTAACTCAGTGGGCCAGGCAGTATCTCTGGAGAACATGGATAGGCGATGTTCTCCAGAGATGCTGCCTGACCTGTTGAGTTACTCCAGCATTTTTTGTCTCAAATGTCCCATGTTCTATGTGTGTGTCACTTAGGTGAATTGGAAGCCATTTAGAGCCAATGGCATTCCAGAACGTAGAGTTGTGTTTCTTGGCTCATTTACAATGTAATGGCGATGATCATTGATTATATTTACTCTCAGGAGAAGGTAACAGAAGACATCCCGATGACTAAGTGGGCCAAGCGGACGTTTCTATCTCACGGAGCCCTGCTGGCCAAGTGTTGCCAGGGGGCAATGCAACTAGCCAAGCACGACACTGCCCTTCAGGAGATGGCCTTTCGCTATGGCAAGCACATGTCTTTAGCCCACAAGGTAAGCAGAGTATCACTGCGTAAAGCAACGCAATGAAACTATTCCACTCACAAACATTCACAAATGAGAAATTTACCGAGTCATTTGTAACGACGTTTAGTATCGTTTAGTTTGGAGATACAGCGTGGAAACAGGCCCTTTGGCGCACTGTGTCCATCCACGCCGACCAACGAACACTATCCTACACGCTACACACCAGGGACAATTTACAATTTTCACGGCAGTCAATCAACCTACAAACCTGTACGTCTTTGGAGTGTGGGAGGAAACAGGAGCACCCGGAGAAAACCCACGCAGGTCACGGGGAGAACGTACAAACTCCATACAGACAGCATCCGTAGTCAGGATCGAACTCGGATCTCTGGCACTGTGAGGCAGCAACTCTACTGCTGCGCCACCGTGCTGATGTTATTAATCTGGAAAGGATGGAGAGACGGCGACACGGTGATGCAGCGCCGGAGACCCAGGTTCCATCCTGACTACAGGTGCCGTCTATACGGAGTTTGCACATTCCCCCTGTGACTGCATGGGTTTTCTCCGGGTGCTTTGGTTTTCTCCAAAATTCGAAAAACCTGATGGTTTGTAGGTTAATTGGCTTCTGGAAATTGTGCCGAGTATGTAGGATAGAATTAGTCTACCGGTGATTGCTAGTCGGCATGGACTCAGTGGTTCCACGCTGTATCTCTAAACTAAACTATTCGCGAATGAGAAATTTACTGAGTCATTTGTAACGATGTTGTTAAGCTGGAACGGGTGCGGAAACGATTTACGAGGATGTTGCCAGAAGAGAGTTGAGCAGGGTAGGACTTTATTCTTTGGGAGCACAGGAAGATGAGAGGTGATCTTCTACCAGAACTAAACACGTCGTGTGTCAGACGACGCATAGCTCGCTGTTGGCCTCCGCCGTCGTCCAACATGTTGACAGAATTAGTCGCCCGACGCATCACTGAGTGCAGTGTGACGTGGTTTCCGGGGATCACCATGAGGAGCCTTCTGTCATGGTCCCCACCAAACACTGTCAGTCAATGAGAAAGAAATATGTACAAATCCAAAATCAATAAATTTACCTCCTGGGTAGGCAAAATGTACCCTCTGGGGGTAAATGAACCCCAGGTTGGGAATACTTGAAATAGGCTGGATGCACAGAGTCTTTTACCCAGAGTAGGGGAATTAAGAACCAGGTTTAAGGTGAGGGGGTAACATTAAATAGGAATCTGAGGGGCATCTATTTTACACAGAGGGCGGCAGGTTTATGCAACGAGCTGCCAGAAGACGTAGTTGAGGCAGGTACAAAATGTTTTCCTAAATATTTCAGAAACATTCAGACAGGTACATGGATAGGACAGGTTTGGATGGATATTCCTTAAGTACTCTGGGATGCAGCCTATCTGGCCCTGGGGATTTATCGGCCTTTAATCCATTCAATTTACCCAACACCACTTCCGGGCTAACCTGGATTTCACTCAATTCCTCCAACTCCTTTGACCCGCGGTCCCCTGCTATTTCCGGCAAATTATTTATGTCTTCCTTAGTGAAGACGGAACCAAAGTTGGTCCGCCATATCCTTGTTCCCCATGATCAACTCACCTGTTTCTGACTGCAAGGGACCTACATTTGTTTTAACTAATCTCTTTCTTTTCATATATCTATAAAACCTTTTGCAGTCGGAAAAGCCTAAACCCTCTAAACCTATCATAGAAAGATGGAAACATAGAAAATAGGTGCAGGAGTAGGCCATTCGGCCCTTCGAGCCTGCACCGCCATTCAATATGATCATGGCTGATCATCCAACTCAGTATCCTGTACCTGACTTCTCTCCATTATCCATGATACCTTTAGCCACAAGGGCCACATCTAAATCCCTCTTAAATATAGCCAATGAACTGGCCACAACTACCTTCTGTGGTAGAGAATTCCAGAGATTCACCACTCTCTGTGTGAAAAATGTTTTTCCCATTCTATCCTATCCTATCCATGTATGTATCTAAATGTTTCTTAATACTTGTGATAGAAAAAAGTTACCCCGCAGGTTCTTATTCAATCTTTCCTTCCCACCACCCCCCACCCCCAAAAACCTATGTCTTTGGTTCTTGGTTTACCCTACCCTGGGCAAGAGAGTCTGTGTGGCTACCCAATCTATTCCTCTGATCTAAATGTATCCTTTTAAATGTAGATCTAATTCATTGTAATAATGATGTATGAAAGCTGATCCATAACTGCATTGGTACTGCTGTTGAGATTTATCTTTATGTTCGACAACTGTCCCGACAGAAAGCGAGGCAACTGATAGAATACTTGTCGTGGAAATTGAATGAATGATTTGAGTGATTGAATGAAGGTATGATTGAATGAATGATGAATGAATGAATGAATACGTTTATCGGCCAATTATTCACATACAAGGAATTTGCCTTGGTGCTTCGCCCGCAAGTGACAACATGACAAACAGTGACAGTTAGGAATGACACATAAAACATTAAACATATTTGTATATCAGTTACAGTACAGGTTTCCTTCTCCCATTAGGCTAAAGGTATAGACTTGTGAAAACACACACCTCCAGATTCATGGACAGTTACTTATCAGCTGTCATCAAAAGACAATAGGTGCAGGAGTAGGCCATTCGGCCCTTCGAGCCAGCACCGCCATTCAATGTGATCATGGCTGATCATCCCCAATCAGTACCCCGTTCCTGCCTTCTCCCCATATCCCCTGATTCCGCTATTTTTAAGAGCCCTATCTAGCTCTCTCTTGAAAGTATCCAGAGAACCTGTCTCCACCGCCCTCTGAGGTAGAGAATTCCACAGACTCACCACTCTCTGTGAGAAAAAGTGTTTCCTCGTCTCGTTCCATACACCCCCGCCACACTTTGTATAAAAAAGTTACCCCTCAGTATCAGGCTACTGAACCGTCCTACCAACAACTAGAAAGCAGTACTGAACTACTATCTACCTCATCGGGGACACTCCGGCTATCTTTAATCAGACTTTCCTGGCTTTATCTTGCGCTAAACATTATTCCTGTATCATGTATCTGTACACTGTGGACGGCTCAATTGTAATCATGTATTGTCTTTTCGCTGACTGGTTATCAGGCAACAAAAGCTTTTCGCTATACCTCGGTACACGTGACAATAAACTAAACGAAACTGAACTGAACTGATATTGACACTAAAAGGAGAAGTTAGACAAAATCTCTTGCTCTCTATATTAATGACAATGCAGTGTATAGGATGGAACTACAGATGCTGGTTTACACCGAAGATACACTCACAATGCTCTGTCCTGCTGAGTTACTCCAGCATTTTGTGTCTATCTTCCATGACAATAGATTGTTATTAACATTCCTTCCCCCCCCCCCCCCCCCCCCCCCCCCCCCCACACCACCACTCCCATTTTCTTGCCTTCGGGGAAAGGAAGCGATCGTATTAATTCCCGAGTAGTCTCATTCCATGCAAAAATTATCGTCTCAAGTTATCTTTAGAGTCAAACATCTCATATTGTTAAAAAAATACAGCCTAACCAGTGAATTAAATGTTGAATATGTCTAATGTTATGGTTTTCAAAAGAAAAACACAAAGTGCTGGAATTACTCAGCTGGTCAGGCAACATCTCTGGAACACATGGATAGGCAATGTTTCGGGCATAGATCGGGTGGACAATCAGAATGTTTTTCCCTAAGATGGAAATATCAAACAGACAACAGACAATAGGTGCAGGAGTAGGTTATTCGGCCCTTCGAGCCAGTACCGCCATTCACTGTGATCGTGGCTGATCATTGACAATCAGAACCCCGTTCCTGCCTTCTCCCCATGTCCCCTGACTCATCTTCAAGAGCTCTAACTCTCTCTTGAAAGTATCCAGAAAATTGGCCTCCACTGCCTTCTGAGGCAGAGAATTCCACAGATTCGCAACCCTCTGTGTGAAAAAGTTTTTCCTCATCTACGTTCTAAATGACTTACCCCTTATTCTTAAACTGTGGCCTCTGGTTATGGACTCCCCCAACATCAGGAGGACATAGCTTTAAGGTGAGAGGGGCAAAGTTTAAAGGAGATGTGTAAGGCAATTTCATTTTATACAGAGTTTGGTGGGTGCCTGGAATGCGCTGCCAGTGGAGGTGATGGAGGCAGATACGATAGTGGCGTTTAGGAGACTTATGGCTAGGCACAAGTATATACAGGGAATGGAGGTGGATTTGCAGGTAGATAAGAGTTGGTCTTGGCATCATGTTCGGCACAGACATTGTGGGACAAAGGACCTGTTCCTGCGCTGTGTTGTTTTATGTTCTATGTCACCTATCTGTGTTCTCCAGAGATGCTGTCTGACCCGCTGAGTTACTCCAGCTCTCTGTGAAACGTCACCTATCCATGTTCTCCAGAGATGCTGCCTGACCCTCTGAGTTACTCCAGCTCTCTGTGAAACGTCACCTATCCATGTTCTCCAGAGATGCTGCCTGACCCTCTGAGTTACTCCAGCACTCTGTGAAATGTCATCTATCCATGTTCTCCACAGATGCTGCCTGACCCGCTGAGTTACTCTAGCACTCTGTGAAACGTCACCTATCCATGTTCTCCAGAGATGCTGCCTGACCCGCTGAGTTACTCCAGCACTCTATGAAACATCACCTATACATGTTCTCCACAGATGCTGCCTGACCCGTTGATTTACTGCAGCAGTAACTTATTTTTGTAAACCAGCATCTACAGTTCCTCGTGCCTACTTGTGTAGTTTTTAATTGTTTATCCGCCTGCAATGAATGTTTAGTTTAACTTGGATGACTTGGCATTTATGTAGTGCCTTACACAACCCTTCCTCTGCACTTAGTGGCCTTGCAGGGTTTTTGAAGTGTTGTAATGTGTTCTGACTTTTGCAATTGACGCAGGCCAAAGTTTTGTTTAGTTTAGTTTAGAGCTACAGTGTGGAAACAGGCCCTTTGGCCCACCGACCACGATCACTCGTACTGTCCCACACACTTGGGGCAATTTACAGAAGCCAATTAACTTACAAACCTGAAAAGACTGGACCCTTTTCCACCCACCCCTCTCCAATCACCACTTCACACCCAATTACCCATCCCCTCCGTGCTGCACAACATCACTTCTCTATCATCAACAATAAAAATAGAGTAGGTGGAAAGGCTGTTCAGACGACAGAAAAGCCGGAAATCTCCAGGACCGAACAATGGTTCTACACTCAAGCTCTGTACTAAACCACTGGCACCGGTCTACATACATTTTCAACCAGTCCCTGCAAACCTATACTGTCTCTGCCTGCTTCAAAGTCTCCACTATTGTCCCTGTACCCAAAAAGGCAAGGATTACTGGTCTTAATGACTACAGGCCTGTCACACTGACCTCTGTAGTCATAAAGGCCCCTTAAAAGGCTTGTGCTGGCCAAGCTGAAAAATATCACAACCCCCTGCTGGACACTCCGCAGTTTGCATATTGGGCCAATAGATCTGTGGATGATACAGTCAACCTGGGCCTGCACTTCACCCTCAGCACCTAGACCGCTAGGGTATGCGAGGATTTTGTTTGTTGATTTTATCTCTGCATTCAACACCATTGTGCCAGGGCTACTACACTCCAAACTTTCCAAGTTGACTGTGCCTGAACCTCTCTGTCGATGAATCACCAGCTTCCTGACAGACAGGAAGCAGCATGTGAGGCTGGGAAAGCACATCTCGGACCCGTAAACCCTCAGCATAGGAGCACTGCAAGGCTGCGTACTCTCCCCTCTCCTCTACTCTCTCTACACCAATGACTGCGCCTCCACTGACTCCTCTGTCAAGCTTCTCAAGTTTGCGGACAACACAACCCTGATTGGACTGATCCAGGATGGGGAGGAATCTGCCTACAGACAGGAAGTGTCAAAGCTGGTGTCCTGGTGCCATCGCAACAACCTGGAGCTCAATGCTCTTAAGGCAGTAGAATTGATAGACTTACGGAGAGCTCCTCCTCCTCTCACCCCACTCACCATCAACCATCCCTGGCCACATCTTCCCATCTCCTTCCTTCTCAGCTTTCCGCAGAGACCGCTCCCTCTGTAACACCCTAGTCAATTCGTCCCTTCCCAACCAAACCACCCACTCTCCTGGCACTTTCCCTTGCAACCGCAGGAAATGCTACACTTGTCGCTTTACCTCCCCCCTTGACTCCATTCAAGGACCCAGGCAGTCTTTCCAGGTGCGGCAGAGGTTCACCTGCATCGCCTCCAACCTCATCTATTACATCCGCTGCTCTAGATGTCAGCTGCTCTACATCGGTGAGGCCAAGCGTAGGCTTGGCGATCGATTTGCCCAACACCTCCGCTCAGTTTGCAATAACCAACCTGATCTCCCGGTGGCCCAGCACTTCAACTCCCCCTCCCATTCCAAATCCAACCTTCCTGTCCTGGGCCTCCTCCATGGCCAGAGTGAGTCCCACCGTAAATTGGAGGAGCAGCGCCTCATATTTGGTTTGTGTAGTTTACACCCCAGTGGTATGAACATTGACCTGCAATTTCAGGTAGTCCCTGCTTTCTCCTTCTTTCCCCTCCCCTTTCCAGCTCTCCCACAGCCCACTGTCTGCCTCTTCCTTTCTTCTTCCCCACCCCCCACCCTCACATCGGTCTGAAGAAGGGTCTCGACATGAAACGTTGCCTATTTCCTTCGCTCTATAGATGCTGCCTCACCCGCTGAGTTTCTCCAGCATTTTTGTCTACATTCAAATGTTCAGCATCTGCAGTTCCTTCTTAAACAAATCAACAACACTACAGTCACACCTGTGGAGTCTTTTAAGTTCCTGGGAACCATCATCTCCAAGGACCTTAAATGGGGAGGGGGGTGCCTTCGACTCCACAGTCAAAAAGGCACAACAGAGGATGTACTTCCTGAGGCAGCTGAGAAACCACAATCTGCCACAGGCAATGATGGTCCAATTCCATATACGGTCATCACAGAGTTTTCTCCATCATGGTCTGGTTTGGCTCAGCCACCAAGCACGAAATCCGGAGGCTTCAGCGAATCGTCCGATCAGCAGAGAAGGTTATTGGCTGCAACCTTCCCTCCATTGGTGAACTGTACACTGCAAGGGCCAGGAAGCGAGCGGGCAAGATGATCTCTGACCCCTCTCACCCTGGCCACAAACTCTTTGAGTCACTTCCCTCTGGAAGGCGACTCCGGACTGTCAAAGCTGCCACAGCCAGACATAAAACAGCTTTTTTCCACCAGTAGTAGCTCTACTCAATAACCAAAAATCTGTAGCCTCCTTTTGCTCTGGTATTTTATTTAATTCACATGTTTAATCAATAATGTTTTATTATTACCATTTAATGTTTTATTTGTCATTCTTAACTGTCACTATATGTCGTTGTCACTTGCGGGCGAAGCACCAAGGCAAATTCCTTGTATGTGAATACTTGGACAATAAACGTATTAATTATTCATTATTATTATTATTATTAAACCTGGACGTCTTTAGAATGTGGGAGGAAACCGGAGCATCTGGAGAAAACCCATGTGAGCACCCGTGGTCAGGATCGCACCCGGTTCTCTGGCGCTGTGAGCAGGAACTCTACCGCTGCGCGAGGTGACCCAAGCAGAGTTGATTTGTTTAGTTTAGAAATACAGAACAGAAGCAGGCCCTTCAATCCACCAAGTATATGCCGATCAGCGATCCCCGAACATTAACACTATCCTACACATACTGCGGACAATTTACATATATCAAGCCAATTAAACTACAAACCGGTAGTCTTTGGAATGTGGGGGGAAACCAGAGAACCCAGAAAACACCTATGTGGTCACGGGGAGAACATACAGACAGCACCCATAGTCAGGATGGGTCTCTGGCGCTGTAAGGCAGCAACTCTACCACTGCGTCACCGTGCCGCCCTTGTTGACCGAAGCAGAGATGTTCAGGAATAGAATTGCAACAGTCCTCGATCTATTACTCCCTTCCTGCATTTATCCTCTCGCATTTTCGTGTAATTTAGCCTAGCTGGGCAGAATTTTGTCTCCAGAAGACATAAGAGTTCCTGACAGCTGATATGTTGATTTAACTTTGAGTCTCGAAGCTGAGAACCCAGTAATTAAAACTAATAAAATTAACCTAAATACGAGTGCACGATGCAGATTGAGTTCAACAATCAGGCCTTCCCCTTGGTGTTTTGCCTCATGCACGAGCTTAATTAGCGGGGTATAGTTTGGTTTTGGGTTTATTTGTCATTGTTGCTCTCTCTCAACTGCAGGGTAATTATGCTGTAATTTAAGATGGCTGACTTTGGCAATTGCTTTTCAGTGTCAGCCTCTTACTGTAAGCAGTTTCGAAAGGAGCTTTGCCAAACTTCATGAGTCGTCAGACAATCTCTCCTGTTTCCTGATTTTTTTTATTCTTCTTTAATTTCATCCGTATCTAAAAAAAATACTGGCTAAACTTTTTGAATGAATACAAGATAATATGGTTAATTTCCAACGACCTTAATTTGCCACTTAATGTTAGATCAACCATTCATTCAATTATATTAGTATCAACATTATTTATTCCAGCACAGGGATTATATTCCCAGTGTAGGAAGGAACTGCAGATAGACACAAAAAGCTGGAGTAACTCAGCGGGAGAGGCAACATCTCTGGAGAGGTGGAGTGGGTGACGTTTCGGGTCGAGACCTTTCTTCAGACCTCTCGACCCGAAATGTCACCCATTCATTCTCTCCAGAGAAGACGCCTGTCCCGCTGAGTTACTCCAGCTTTTTGTGTCTTATCTTCGGTTTAAATCAGCATCTGCAGTTCTTTCTTACACAAGTAATTGCAGATGCTGGTTTACGCCGATGATGGTTTATACCGAAGATAGACACAATGTGCTGGAGTAACTCAGCAGGTCAGGCAGCACCTCTAATTAAAGAAGAGTCTCGACACCTATTCCTTTTCTCCAGAGATGCTGCCTGACCCGCTGAGTTACTCCAGAATTGTGTGTCTACCCGGTTATTAATTTCAGTTATTTTGAGTTGATGGAGGACCCTTCAATTATTCAATAAATGTCTCAATGATACTTTATTATCTACCTAAATACGGTGAAAGTCTTTGCTTTGTATGCAATTCAGTAATATCACACTATACATAAGTATAATAATAAATAGGTTCAAAAGTGCAATCTTTGACGCCTTTACTAATCAAGAACCTGGCAATCTCCGCTTTAAAACTACCCAATGACTTTGAGTTAGTTTATTGTCATGTGTACAAAGGTACAGAGAAAAGCTTTTGTTGCCTGCTAACGGGTCAGTGAAAAGACAGTACAAGATTACAATCGAGCCATCCACAGTGTACAGATACACGATAAAAGGAATAACATGAATAACGTTTAGTGCATGTTAAAGACCAATCAAACATAGCCCGAGGGCCTCCAATGAGGTAGATAGTAGCTCAGGACTGTTGCTGAAAGGACGGTTCAGTTGCCTGATAACAGCTGGGAAGAAACTTTCCCTGAATCTGGAGGTGTGTTGTTTTCACACTTCTGTACCTTTTACCTGATGGGAGAGGGGAGAAGAGGGAGTGGCCAGGGTGCGACTGGTCCTTTGGCTTCCACAGCATTCTGTGGCAATGAATTCCACAAATTCACCACCCATTTTCCTCCCAAAGATATCAAAGAAATTCCTCCCCATTTCTATTGCAAAGACACGTTCTTTTATTCTGTGCCCTCTTGTCCTAGACTCTTATATTTATAGGTCTAAGGTGACGGGGGGGGAAGATTTCATAGGAATCTGAGGGACAATATATTTATAGGGTGGTGCGTGTATAGAATGAACTGCCAGAGGAGGAAGTTGAGGCAGGATCTATCAAAACGTTTAAAAAACATTTGGACAGTGTAAATAGCCAAAGAATACAATCTGAAGTTCAAGATCATCTTTAATCAGTATTCAGACTATTAACTGCGGTACAGCAGGTTGTTAGTTGTTAGAACATCATGACCGCTTCCAAGACTGACCAGTGTAGGAAGTGGGTGTTAGTATAAATCGTACAGTAGGGTGGGATTAGTGACGCTATTCTACTAGGATTGGTTCTCATGCATAAACCAATCTACAGACAGCAACATGGATAGGACAGGTTTGGAGGCATATGCGGGCAGGTGGGATTAGTGTAGATGGGGCAAGTTGGTTGTCCCAAGTTTCCCAAGAAGGGCCTGTTTCCGCTCTGCAAAACACTATGACTGCATTTCTAACTGCAGGAGATGACTGTAAACATTGGAGAACGTTCCAATTAGCATTGTGATGTCAAGGTTCATGCAGGTCCCCTCCTAAAAATCACTAATTGGATAACAAGCAATAGTTTAGCATTGACATCTTTGCTTTTACTCAACAATTTGAGGATCAGTCATTAATAAAAAAGTAAATGGCGGAATTTGATGAGGGGACTATATTGGTTGAGTTTGCTTTCAGAACCCATATTATGTTTTATTATTGGGAACAATTGGTTAACTTTATGAGCTGAAAGTTGAATAGGTTTATCCTATTAGTCCTTCCAAATATATTTTTAAAACTTGTTTCTTGTTAGTTGAAGAAACCGACTTGAAAGAAGTGGAACAAATCTAAATTTGACAGCTCATTGACAAAGCCTGGTTTATGTTGTTAACATACAATATTTATTTTAACAATGTAACCTGACCTTGTCTTTGGCTATTCGGAGATGGTGTTGCCTTCTGGAATGACATTTCCCTGACATTCCTCCACTTTTAGCTTTTCTTATCTGGTGTTCTTCTACCTAAATAAATTTCAGTTTAGTTTAGAGAGAGACAGCGTGAAAAACAGGCCCTTCAGCCCACCGGGTCCGCGACGAGCAGTGATCACCCCGTACACTAGCACTATCCTACACACTAGGGACAATTAACAATTCTTACCAAGGCCAATTAATCTACAAACCTGTACGTCTTTGGAGTGTAGGTGGAAAATGGAGCATTCGGAAGTGGCGGCGCTGTGAAACGGCTGAGGCTCGCTTACAGTCTGTCTGTTTTTACTTTTTTTTGTGTTGTTTTTTTTTGTCTAGTTCAGTTAAACTTTTGGTTATTAGGTGGTGTTATGTGTGTGTGGGGGGGGGGCTGAAACAGGGCTTTCTGTCTCTCCCTTCGGGGGAATGCAACTTTTTTGTCGTATCCCCCTTCTCTTCCCCCGCCTGAGCTGAGGCCTAATGGCGGAGCTGGCGGCCTCCAACCTGCGACCGACCTCGAGGCTCCGGAGGTAGAGCCAGCCAGGACTTACCAACGCGAGGCTGGCCGTCTTCGAGCTGCGGCGGCGTTCGGGCAGCGGCACGACTCGGCGCTCCGATGAGGGCGGACGGCGCGGGGCTGAGACACTCCTGGGGCTGAGACACTCCTGTGTGGGCGGCCTGGCTACCGGCTGGAAGGCGCTCCCGTGTGGGCGCTCCCGTGTGGGCGGCCCGGCTCTCGGCTGGAATGCGCTCCCGTGTGTGCAGCGCAGTGCGGGGCTGAGACGTTCTCGTGTGGGCGGCCCGGTGCGGGGCGGAGACGGTGCTCCGGTGGCTGAGGCAGCGTTCTGGCGGCGGCGACCTGAATCCGGGGCTCGGCCGCGGGCCAGTGGACGACATCGTCGGGAGCTCGCAGGTCACAGGTTGATGCCTGTTTTCCGGAGCTCCCGCAGCAACAGCTGCGTTCGCTGGACTGGAGGGCGGCAGCTTCGACCACCCCCGGGCCGCGGAGCTTGAACCGCGGGACTGACTTACCATCGCCCGGTGGGGTATCGCCTCAGCGCAGAGGGAGAAGAGGAGGGAAGAGACAGTAACTCTAAGACTTTTGCCTCCATGTTATTATTACATGTATGGCTGCAGGCTGCAGGCAACAACATTTCGTTCAGACCGAAAGGATTCAATTCAAAACCACACCCAGTCACATGGAGAATGTACAAACTCCGTATAACTAGCACCCGTAGTTAGGATCTCTGGCGCTGTAAGGCAGGAACTCTACCTCTGCGCCACTTGACCAGCCCAAATTGAATGTATGTCTTAACCTTGCACTTCTAAACATTGAATCATATTTCACACGGGGTCAAGAAAAGAGCGTTCACGTCGCTGCCCTGTATACAAGATACAAGATACATTTATTTGTCACATGTGCCAGTTGGCACAGTGAAATGTGTGATCACCATACAGGAATACAATAAAATAAAGAACAACACACGATAGAGTTCAACATAAAACATCCCCACACAGCAGAATCAAAAGTTTCCCACTGTGAGGGAAGGCACCAAAGTCAGTCTCTTCCTTGATGTTCATCCGGAGCCCTGCGCAGTCGCCGCTACGGGCAGCCCGCCACTCAGGCCCGCTCGGCGGGATGTTGGGACTCCGACGTCGGCCGCTTCCTACCAGAGTCCGCGGCTCCCAACGACCCCAGGCCGCGCCGGTGGAGATTCACGCTGGCGGCCCTCGGCAAAGGGCCCCAGGGACTCTGCGATGTCGGTCAGCGCCGCCCGCCACCACAGCTCCTCGATGTTGAAGCAGCAGGCCCAACGCTCCGGAGCTTCAAACGGTGATCCAGGAAGGCATCGTCCGCTCCGCGGTGAATCCAGCGCCACGAAGGTAGGCTGCGAAGAGGGGGTGGGGGGGCGAGGACGCGACTGGAAGCGACAAGGAACGGTTTCCCCCTTACCCTACCCCCCTCCCCCACATAGAAAAACTAAAGAATCCCCAAAGCAAACAGTTTAGACAAACTAAAATAATTACAAAAAGAGGGTAAAAAAACGGACAGGCTTTAGGCGGAGGCGCCTTCAGTGCAGCGCCCCCTAGTGGACAGACACCATTGTGTGCAGATGCCGGGAAGTGTGGCTCAGCTCTGGCTGAACAACTTCTAATCTTGTGTGTGGACTCGACAAGAAGATATTTCACACCAAAAAAACACACTTCCATACATTAAGCAACGTACTTAGTGAGGCATGTCTTTGTTGCTAAAAAAAATTGCTTGTCAAATAATTCAAGTTAAGCAGTTTTGAATTTCATTACATATTAGGTTACTCTGCACTAGTTAATATATCATTCCTTTCAGGATTATAGAACTGTGTTGTCTGGCTATGTGAGAATTCCTTAATATAAACATTTACAAATGGTGAAGGCTATGATCCTGGTTTTAGCCTCCTTGATTAGCAGGAAACAACAGAGACATGCAGTTGTGCAGCATAGTGATACGTCCTTCGGCCCAACTAATCCAAGATGTCTATCTGAGTTAGTTGCATATGACCCATATCCCGCTAAACCTTTCTCTCTCTCTCCCCTCTCTCCCTCCCACTCCCCTCCCCCTCTCTCTCTCTCGTGTCTCTGTCTCTCTCTCTCTCTCTCTCAACATGTTGCCCGGTGTGGGCAAGTTGGGCCGAAGGACCTGTTTCCACACTGTACCATTCTATAACTATGACTAAGAAAACCCACGCGGTCACGGGGAGAACGTACAAACGTCATACAGACAGCACCCGTAGTCGGGATCAAACCCGGGTCTCTGGTGCTGTGAGGCAGTGACTCTACTGCTGCGCCACCATGCCGCCCTTGTCTAGTACTCTGATCTGATTGGAGAAACATGCAAATCAAAGCCTTTCACTGTACCTCGCTACACATGATACGAGTAAACCTAAACTAACCAACAACTTATACAGTTGCAACATAATATCCCTGGCCTTGCCCGAAGAAGGCCAAACGAAGGCCTATGAGGAAGGTGTGTTAAGTCAATCCATTATTTCCATTCAGTGTATAGTTTTTCCACACAATTTATCATCCTAGGCTTAGTATGCATTTAATGAGAGAGAGAGAATGTATGGTGGATGACAAAAATGCATTCACTTAGCACAGAAAGCTGGCAGTAATCATCATGTGGAACTTTAACAATGTAGTTAATGAATAATGAAGTGTCAAAATGATCCGTTTTGCAAGAACAAAATACGACAATTGGACTGTGCATCTTGTAAAATAGAACACCCA
This sequence comes from Leucoraja erinaceus, assembly GCF_028641065.1. Classification (NCBI taxonomy): domain Eukaryota; kingdom Metazoa; phylum Chordata; class Chondrichthyes; order Rajiformes; family Rajidae; genus Leucoraja; species Leucoraja erinaceus. The sequence continues at coordinate 2,347,721 of NC_073381.1, read as the reverse complement.
CGTTCCCAGAGAAGTAAGTGTTGGGGAACATTAGAATTTGAAAGATTAAAGTTTCAGAGAGTTCAGGGATGTGGATCGGGTGCAGGCAGATGAGGGGGGGCCTTATTGAAACGTACAGAATAGTGAAAGGCCTGGATAGAGTGGATGCAGAGAGGATGTTTCCACTAGTGGGAGAGTCTAGGACCACAGGCCATAGCCTCAGCACAAAAGGACGCACCGTTAGGAAAGAGATGAGGAGGAATTTCTTTAGTTAGAGGGTGGTGAATCTCTGAAATTCAGTGTGGCATAGCGGCACAGTGATAAATTTGCTGCCTTACTGTGCCAGAGACCCCGTTTCGACCCTGACAACTGGTGCTGTTGGTGTGGAGTTTGCATGACCTGTGTGAGTTTTCTCTGGGTGCTCTGGTTTCTTCGCACATTCCAAAGAGGTACACGTTTGTAGGTTAATTGGCTTCTGGAAATTGCCCTTAAGATGGAACAAGTGATCGCTGGTCGGCGCAGACTCGGTGGGCCAAAGGCCCCGTTTCCACACTATATCTTTAAACTAAGCTAAACTAAGTTCAAGACTCTAAATTGGGTACTACAAGAATGATGGCCAAAATATCATCAGACGTTAGGATGGAAGCAAAGTCGTCATTGCCTTTTGCTACACACAGTCTGAAGAAGGGTCTCGACCCGAAACGTCACCTATTCCTTCGCTCCATAGATGCTGCCTCACCCGCTGGGTTTCTCCAGCATTTTTGTCTACCTTCAATTTTTCCAGCATCAACAGTTCTTTCTTAAACGCTACACACAGTCAAGCCTTTAGGGGGGGCACAGTGGTGCAGCAGTAGAGTTGCCGCCTTACAGCGCCAGAGACCTGGGTTTGATCCTGACTACGGGTGCTGTCTGCACTGAATTTATATGTCTTCCCTATGACTGCGTGTGTTTTCTCCGGGCGTTCTGGTTTCTTCTCACATTCGAAAGACGTGCAGGTTTGTATGTTAATTGGCCTCTGTAAATTGTTACTAGTGTGTAGGACAGAACTAGTGTACGCGGTGATCGCAGGTCGGCGCGATCTCAGTGGGCCGAAGACCCTGTTCCTACGCTGTATCTCCAAACTAAACTAAAAATTGTACCCAGTTACGGTGAAATTCCTGTTTTTGCATATAATTCAGTAAACATGGTACCATACATAAGCACAATCATACGTGAGTGAATCATTGTTGCCTTTCAGTGTTTTACAGGTGGGTTTCCCTTAATGCCATCTCAGTCTTATTCTGTTTCGCATCTTCCTTCTACACTGTTTATAAGGTGGAGGTTGATTGATTCTTGACATCAAAGATTACGGGAAGAAGGCAGGAGAATGGGTTTTAGGGGGTAAAATATATCAGCCATGATCGAATGGCAGAGCGGATTCGGTGGGCTGAATGGCCTATTTCTGCTCCCATGTTTTATGGTCTCATGTTTTGTCCCACAATTGTTCACCCATTTTTGAAGATTTACATGGCTTCCTGAATTGATATATGAAATACAAATTTTAACATGAGGGTTGAAATTTTGACATATTCATACATTTCCCGTGTAGAAGGAATTGCAGATGCTGGTTTAAACCTGGTATAAGATAGACACAAAATGCTGGAGTAACTCAGCGGGACGGGCAGCATCTCTGGAGAGAAGGAATGGGTGACTTTTCTTGAGACTGAGAGTCAGGGAAACCAGAGATATGGACGGCGATGTAGAGAGATATAAAACAAATGAATGAAAGATATGCAGGGCACAGGCCATTGTTAGCTGTGGACTAGGTCAGGGGAGAGGGGACATACATTTCCTCTTTGATAAAATGCAATATCCTTTATGTCCTCCTTTAGCTATTAATTTCTCAGTATTAAAGTTTAACTCTTGTGACTTTGCAGCTGAATTCCGACCTTCAACCGTTTCTTGAGGAAGGTTTTGGTGATTCCGTGCCTTTTAACCTGAACTCCGCTCCCATAATATTACATCAGGAGACATCTGGTCGGGACACTTGGATTAATCAACTGAAACAGGTATGTTTTGGACGGTATTTACGGGCTACGTTAATACAGAGTCATAGAGCCATGCAACGTAGAAACAGGCCCTTCGGCCCAACTCGCTCATGCCGACCAACATAGAAACATAGAAAATAGTAGGCCATTCGGCCCTTCGAGCCAGCACTGCCATTCAATATGATCATGGCTGATCATCCCGAATCAGTACCCCGTTCCTGCTTTCTCCCCATATCTCTTGATTCCGTTAGCCCTAAGAGCTATATCTAACTCTCTCTTGAAAACATCCAGTGAATTGGCTTCCACTGCCTTCTGTGGCAGAGAATTCCACAGATTCACAATTCTCTGGGTGAAAAAAGTTTTTCCTCATCTCTGTTCTAAATGGCCTACCCACTATTCTCAAATTGTGACCCCTGGTTCTGGACTCCCCCAACATCGGGAACATTTTTCCTGCATCTATCCTGGCCAATCCCTTAAATTTTTTAATATGTTTCTATAAAAGCCCTTGGATGAGATGCGATAAACATGTCCCATCCTCACTAGTCTCACCTTCCTTGAAGATGCTGCTGGCCCTGCCGAGGCAGCGTGAAGTGTAGATGGAGTCAATGGAAGGGAGGTTGGTTAGTGTGATGTTTAAGAAAGAACTGCAGATGTTGGAAAAATCAAAGGTAGACATAAATGCTGGAGAAATTCAGCAGGTGACAGGAGGCAGCATCGATGGAGCCAAGGGATAGGTGACGTTTGGGTTCGAGACCCTTCTTCAGACTGATGTGGAGTAGGGGGGAGGGGGGGGCTGGGTGGGAAGAAGAAAGGAAGAGACGGAGACAGTGGGCTATGGGAGAGCTGGGAAGGTGTGGGGGAAGGAGAAAGCAAGGACTACCTGAAATTGTAGGTCAATGGTCATACCGTAGAACCATAGAAACATAGAAAATAGGTGCAGTAGGAGGCCTTTCGGCCCTTCGAGCCAGCACTGCCATTCATTGTGATCATGGCTGATCGTCCCCTATCAATAACCCGTGCCTGCCTTCTCCCCATATCCCTTGATCCCACTAGCCCTTAGAGCTCTATCTAACTCTCTCTTAAATCCATCCCGTGACTTGGTTTCCACTGCCCTCTGTGGCAGGGAATTCCATAAATTCACAACTCTCTGGGTGTAAGAGTTTTTTTTCACCTCAGTCTTAAATGGCCTCCCCTTTAATCTAAGACTGTGGCCCCTGGTTCTGGACTCGCCCAACATTGGGAACATTTTCCCTGCATCTAGCTTGTCCAGTCCTTTTATAATTTTATATGTTTCTATAAGATCCCCCCTCACCCTTCTAAACTCCATTGAATACAAGCCTAGTCTTTTCAATCTTTCCCTATTGCTGGGGTGTAAAGTACCCAAACAAAATATGAGGTGCTGCTCCTCCAATTTGCGGTGGGACTCACTCTGGCCACGGAGGCCTCGCTCCATAGATGCTGCCTCACCTGCTGAGTTTCTCCAGCATTGTTGTCTACCTTTGGTTAGTGTGATGGTCTGGGCTGCGTCCACAAAGAGGGAGTGGCCCTGGGTGCGACTTATCCTTAATCGTCAGCTGTTTTGCAGTGGGGGGGGGGGGGGGGGGGGGGGGGGGGGGGGGGGGGAATTCCGCTTTTTCTTTAGGCGGATGGGGGGAAGGGAGGTTTGGAGGAGACAATTCCATTGTGCAGAGATAAGCCACCTGCCCTCCCCAGTACGGAGACTGCTGGCAGCTGTGCAAGCCAGCAGCCGCTCAGTTCCTTTGATTGAAGGTGATAGACAGCAGCAGTAGGGACTCGGCAGAGCTAAATATAAAGCACTGCTTTCATGAAGGAACGTTTCACGCAGCAGCATCCACGTAATTCAGAATTTCTATTTGCAACCGATGGTCAGGAGTTTTAAACAGGAACTATTTTTCTTTTGTTCTTTCATTCAAAACAGATTCAGGGTCAAATTAAATTTAAATAAACAGCAAAAACAGATTTTGTGTACAGCTAATTCAGATTACGATCATCCCAAAGCACTTCACAAGTGAGCTACCGGAAAGAAAAGATTAGAACTCTGCAATCAAAGGCTTGGTTAAGGTTTTAGACTTCAGAGATATAGCGTGGATACAGGCCCTTTGGCCCACTGAGTCCGCGCCGACAAGCAGTCGCACCGTACACTAGCACTACCCTGCACACTAGAGACAGGTTACAATTTTTACCAAAACCAATTAACCTACAAACCCGTACGCCTTTGGAGTGTGGGAGAAAAGCAGAGAAAACCCACACAGGTCACGGGGAGAATGTACACAGAAGATAAGCATCCCTGGTCAGGATCGGACCCGGGTCTCTGGCGTTGTAAGGCAGTCGCTCCACCTCTGCGCAAACATGCCGCCCTCAAAATAAGGAAAGCTAGAGGATTTGTGGCGCAGCAGCTGAAGCCTCTGCTACCAATAATAAGCCAAAGGAAAGAAGGTAAGACAAGGAAAGATGGTAGTCTTGCCTTCATCGGGTGAGGCATTGGGAATAAGAAACCAATACAGAATAGGAAGAGAATTCGGGAGTCATGGTGCAGCTTTGTAAAACCTTGGTTGGACCTCATTGGAGTATTGCGTTCAGTTTTGGGCCCCATGTTATAGGAGAGATGTTAGTTATCGAGCTGGAAATGGTACAGAGAAGATTCACGGGGATGTTTTCAGGACTCAAGGTCCTGATCTAGAGGGAGAGGTTGAGCAGGCCTGATTGGACTTTACTCCTTGGAGCACAGGAGGATGAGGGTTGATCTTATAGAGGTGTATAAAATCATGAGAGGAATATATTGGGTAGACACACAGAGTCTCTTGCCCAGAGTAGGGGAATCGAGAACTAGGGGACATAGGTCTAAGGTGAGAAGGGGAAAGATTTCATAGGAACCTGAGGGTCAACTTTTTTTACACAATAGGTGGTGGGCATATGGAACAACCTGCCAGAGGAGGTGGTTGAGCATGTTCTATCGTGACGTTTAAGAAACATTTAGACAGGTACATGGATAGAACAGGTTTAGAGGGATATGCGCCAAACACAGGCAGGAGGGACTAGTGTAGATGGGACATGATGGTCGGTGTGGGCAAGTTGGGCCAAAGGGCCTGTTTCCACACAGTATGACTCCATGACTCAGACCTGCTTAAAACGGCGATGGAGACAGCCTGCCGGCCAGGCAACATCTACGTTGAGAGAGGCACCAATCTTAATTTAAAGAGCTTTCATCAAAGCCGCAGTTTAAATTAGTGCAGCGACCTGACACGCAGGTTCTTTCTCTCCTCGCTGGCATCGCATACGTTCATGAGTTCTAGGAGCAGAGTTAGGCCATTCGGTCCCTCAAGTCTACTCCACCATCGAATCATGCCTGATCTATTTTTCCCCATTCTCCTGCTTTCTCCCCATAATCCCTGACACCCGTACTAATCAAGGATATGTCACTCTCCGCCTGACGGCCTCCACAGCCTTCTGTGGCAATGAATTCCACAGATTCACCATCCCCCTCATCTTTCTAAAGGTACGTCCTTTAGAGGCTCTGGCCTCTGGTCTTAGACTCTCCCATTAGTGGAAACATTCTCTCCACATTCACTCTATCCAGACTTTGATGTCAGTGTTTGCAGAGGCAACTGAACCACACTACCATGAACTGGAAAGTAGTCCTGACCTACCAGCTACCTTATTGGAAACCAGAATGTACTGGACTTTATCTAAACTCCCTTTATCCGATATCTGTACACTGGGTGGCTTGATTATAGTCACAGAGCCAGACAGCGTGGAAACAGGTCCATTGGCCCAACATGCCCACACAGACCAACATGTCCCAGCTACACTCGTCCCACCAGCCTGCATTTGGCCCATATTTCTCTAAACCTGTCCTATCCATGTCGTGTCTAAATGTTTCTTAAATGTTGCAACAGTCCCAGCCTCAACTACCTCCTCCGGCAGCTCGTTCCACACACCCACTGTGAGAAAAAAGTTACCCGCTGCGATAGTATATATATAGTCAAAGTCAAAGTTAAATGTATTCATCACATGCGCCCGAAGGTGCAGTGAAATGAATTTGCCAGCAGCGATACACTTACAAAAAGAACACACAACACACAATGGAATTTAACACTAACATCCACCACAGCATTCTTCACTGTGGTGGAAGGCAGCAAAGTTCAGTCAGTCCTCCTCCTTTGTTCACCCGTAGTCGGGGCCATAAACCCTCCGTAGTCGCCGCTATGGACGGCCCAATGTACAGGCCCTCTTGTTGGGATGATCAAACCTCCGATGTCGGGACGGTCGAACACACACTTTTTTGCTGACTGGATAGGACGCAACAACAAAAAAAGTTTTCACTGTACCCAAGTACGCAAAACTTCTGTCACCCATTCCGTCTCTCCAGAGATGCTGCCTGTCCCGCTGAGTTACTCAGGCCTTTTGTGTCTACCTTTGGTATAAACCAGCAACTGCAGTTCCTTCCTGAAATAAAGTTTCTGGTTGCCCTCCCCTGCGTGACCATTTTGGCAGCTGTGGCCATGGGAAGATAGCTTTCGACACAAAAGAATGTGTTGAACAAAGCAAATCTGGTCATGAATCAATCATTTAAAAACTCAGCTACAGCTCTGAGGTTTAAGTCTTTGCTGCAGAATACCTGGAGGAATTCATTCCAAATAAATGAGGTTGAGTTTAGTTTATTGTCAGCCTTGTTGAATGTCGTTGGTTCTGGGGAGACCTGGGGACAGTATATAAAGGGTAGACAGTCAGAACCTTTCTCCCAGGGTGGAAATGTCACCCTGCGAGAAAACTAGCTTTTTGTTTGGTTCAGTTTATTGTCACGCGTATCGAGGTACAGTGGAAAGCTATTGTTGCGTGCTAACCAGTCTCCAGAAAGACAATACGTGATTACAACCGAGCCCTCCACAGATACATGATAAAGGGAATAAAGTGAATAACGTTCAGTGCAAGATAAAGTCCAGTAATGTCCGATCAAAGATGGCCCGAGGGTCTCCAGTGGGGTAGATAGTAGCTCAGGACTGCTCTCTAGTTGTTGGTGGGAAGAAACTGTCCTTGAATCTGGAGGTGTGCATTTTCATACTTATCTGCTGAAGGGCCTGTTTCCAAACTGTATCTCTAAACTTCAACTAAACTAAAACTAGACGACAGGCCTTTTGTAAAGCAGAAGGGTTTTATGGGCTTTTAACAGTTTAGTTTATAGTCACCTGTACTGAGGTACAGTGGAAAGGTTTTATTGTGTGCTAACCATATAACAGATACCAATTAAGTAAAATTACTTCTTTAAATAAATTGCAGTTGAGTCATTAATGTCAGTTATTTACTGCTTATTATTGTTTATTTTTATAGACCAAAACAAATGGGAAACAACCTGATTATGCTAAGGTATGTCCATTAATCTTTTGATATATAATTTAAGTATGTTAAGATATTAGACAAATAAGATTAGTTGGGCTGATAAACTGATTTAGTTTTGCAAACTGAGACTTAAGTGTGCATGATGTTAAAAGGTCAAATACTGGTGTCTCTTGCATATAGATAGTGGGTTGCTTCTGTGTGCAGGCCCACCACCGATTTTCCAGCACCTCTTTTAATCCAGACAAAATTACAAAAACGCATTTGAAGTTGTCCCCCCCCGAACCCCTAACTGGAAGTCCCTTCGAAAATGTGGCACCTAGGCTGGGTGAGACGGACGATCTCGACCTCATTGGGACTTCCGCAGCCGATCGACAGGTCGAATTTGCCCGCTGGAAATCCGGCCCGGCGGGAGCTGGCAGATCCGTCCCCACAGCCGACTTCCTAGGCCGACTTTGCGGACCGGTATCTTGGACCGTTCCGGTACCGTTGGACTACTCTCAAAGGCCGTGACCTCTGTTGGTCCGGCAAAACGGATAATCCAGAAAGGCATCATTACCAAGGATGCCGGAAAATCAGTGATGGACCCATATTACGTACATTGGATTTGCATACGGTAATAATGGTACAGATCTGTGTGGCAAAAAAAGGAATTTCACTGTACCTTGGTACACATGATAATAAAGGAACCATTGAAAATTGAAATAATGGGGGAGGTGGCACGGTGGCGCAGCGGTAGAGTTGCTGCCTTAAGGGCCTGTCCCACTTGGCTGCCATTTGCGCCTCATTTACGCGTCATATGTAAAATAGGTCTACGCGTTGTGTCGCACGGGTAGCGCGGGACGGGCGCATGGAGAGGCGCGGTATCGCGCGGTGCTCCATGATTTCGCGCTGTACGAAATCCTTGCGCGCCACCTGCGTGACGTATCGCGTACGCACGCTGACCCATTGGCGTCGCACACTGGCGTCCCGACGTCTCACGTGTATCGCGTGGTGATGCGTGGTTACGTAACAACGCTTCGCCGCGCGCCGCAGGATATTCTAATGACATCACGCGCACCAGACGGCATGATGACGCATGATTTGCGCGTGACGTTGCGTCAACCTATTTTACATATGACACGTAAATGAGGCGCAAATGACGGCCAAGTGGGACAGGCCTTTTCCAGCGCTGACAGCACCAGAGACCCAGGTTCGATCCTAACCACAGGTGCTGTACCTTTTCCCCGTGACCTACATGGGTTTTTTTCCGAGTGTTCCGATTTCCTCCCACACTCCAAAGACCGACAGGTTTACAGGATGATTGGCTGTGATAAAATTGTAAGTTGTCCCCAATGTGTAGGATAGTGCTCTTGTACGGGGCGATCGCTGGTCAGCGCGGACTCGATGGGCCGAAGGGCCTGTTTCCAGGGCTGTATCTCTAAAGTCTAAAGTCTAAAAGGAAAATTTAGTTTTTACTTTGCAGAATATGGCAGTTCAGCTGGAGAAAAAGAGACTGTTTCCGAGTCCATTAATTGAGAAACACGTTGATGGTGGCACAGTGGCGCCACAGTCTGGCAGAGCCGCTGGTCGGCGAGGACTCGGTGGGCTAAAGGGCCTGTTTCCACGATGAATCTCTAAACTAAACCAATCAGAGTGTGGATAAGCATCGCGGCGGGTATAGAATGACAGCGATAAATGCTTGGCACAGTGGTCGGGCAAGGGAGATGCTCTGAATGGTGCCTGTGCCCACCACCAGTGCTCCAACTTCATAAGTTCATAAGTTAGAGGAGCAGAATTATGTCATTCAGCCCATTTTCTACTCAGTTTCAGTTCAGTTTATTGTCACGTGTACCGAGGTACTAGCCAGTCAGCGGAAAGACAATTGAGCCATTTTACAGTGTACAGATACATGGTAAGGGAATAACGTTTAATGCAAGACAAAGCCAGTAAAGTTTGATCAAAGAGATTTTGAGGCTCTCCAATGAGGTAGGTAGTAAGTTCAGGACTGTTCTCTAGTTGTTGTAGAATGAACCAGTTGCCTGATAACACAGCATTACATTTAACCAATTTAGTCCAATCTGCTTCACACATTGCCCCTCTGTTTGAACATTAAAGACTTGTCCCACCACGGTCATTCCTTCATCTCCCCGCTCCCGTCCAGCACAAGGTACAGAAGCTTGAAAGCGCCCACCACCAGACTCAGGAACAGCTTCTTCCCCGCTGTTATCAGGCTTCTGAACGGTCCTTCCATAAGCTGGGGTACTGTCCGATTCACCTCTACCCCATTGTGGACATTGGACTTTGTCTCTGGAACTGATGCGCTACAATGCTGAGAACTATATTCTGCACTCTGTATCTTCCCCTTTTGCTCTATTGTACTTGAGTTTTAACTGATTGTATTTACGTATGGTATATCTGATCTATTGGGACAGCATGCAAAACAAAGCTTTACACTGTACTTCGATACACGTGACAATATTAATAAAACTAAGCATAAACCGAATCCTACACCTAAATATTGGAAGTTTTCCTTTTAGGGATGTAACGAGGAAACAGGCCCTTCGGCCCACCGAGTCTGCGCTGACCACCGATCCCCGCACATTAACGCTATCCTACATACACTAGGGACAATTTACAATTCTACCACAGCCAATTAACCTACAAACCTGTACGTCTTTGGAGTGTGGGAGGAAACCGGAGCACCCAGAGAAAACCCACGCAGGTCACGGGGAGAACGTACAAACTCTGTATAGACAGCACCCGTGGTCAGGATCGAACCCAGGTCTCTGGCGCTGTGATGCATCATCTCTACTACTGCACCACCACATGGTAAAACCACTTTTTGGCCATGCTGATCTCTGATGATCACTGTACCTTAGAACATAGAAGAGTAGAACACAGAAAATCAGCATCTGGAATTCCTTCAGTCAGTCAGTCAGTCAATTTTATTTGTATAGCAGGTTTAAAAACAATTCACGTTGACCAAAGTGCTGTACATCAGTGCAGGCACAAATGTGCTACATACAACGGTACACAGACCCAACAATACATACATACATTATTTACAGCGCCCCCTCAGTGGGCCTCAAAAACGCTAAGGAGTAGAAATAGGGTTTGAGCCTCGACATAAAGGAGTCGATGGAGGGGGCAGTTTTGATGAGGAGAGGGGTGCTGTTCAACAGTCTAGCTGCTGCAACCGCAAAAGCGCGGTCACCCCTGAGCTTAAACCTAGACCGCGGGATAGTCAGTAGCCCCAAGTCGGCCAACCGGAGGGACCTGGAGGTAGAGGTTAGAGGATTTTTGATATGGGGGGGAGGGGGCAAGCCCGTTAAGGGCTTTGTATACGAACAAGAGGAAATATAGAAAACATAGAAAATAGGTGCAGGAGTAGCCCATTCGACCCTTCGAGCCTGCACCGCCATTCAATATGATCATGGCTGATCATCCAACTCGGTATCCTGTACCTGCCTTCTCTCCATTCCCCCTGATCCCTTTAGCCACAAGGGCCACATCTAACTCCCTCTTAAGTATAGCCAATGAACTGGCCTCAACTACCTTCTGTGGCAGAGAATTCCACAGATTCACCACTCTCTGTGTAAAAAATGATTTTCTCATCTCAGTCCTAAAAGATTTCCCCCTTAACCTTAAGCTGTGACCCCTTGTCCTGGACTTCCCCAACATCGGGAACAATCTTCCTGCATCTAGCCTGTCCAACCCCTGAAGAATGTTGTAAGTTTCTATAAGATCCCCCCTCAATCTTCAAAATTCTAGCGAGTACAAGCCGAGTCTATCCAGTCTTTCTTCATATGAAAGTCCTGACATCCCAGGAATCAGTCTGGTGAACCTTCTCTGTACTCCCTCTATGGGAAGAATGTCTTTCCTCAGATTTGGAGGAGCTTGAAGTTGATTCTGTACACAGGAACAGACCCTTTGTCTGTGGCCGACCATGATGCCAAAACCAAATGTTAACTAACTACACAGAATCTATCTCTGTCACTTAATTCTGCCTACTCATGCTTCCAGCGTGATTCACTTGTCTGGATGCAGGACTGAAAACTCAACTAACTTTCCAGTCAGTACTTTAAAGATGTGAACTTGATCTGAACCGTGCCACAGATTACACAACGTACAGCATTTCTCACGCTATCAGATGAGAGTTGGCCGCAATGTGTTTTCGTGTTTTGCAAGAAGGAACATTGACCTTTACTATCATAACACTTAATCCGTTAAAGACCCCATTCGTGTTCAGAGTGGCAATTGCCTGTGAATATCTGACCAAATTTTTTCTATGAACAAAAAAATGGAAACTGATCATGGAGAAACAAGAGTTGCAGTAACACAGTGGGTCAGGCGGCATCTGGGGAAAAGGATGGGTGACTGAAGAAGGGTTCCGACCCGAAACTTGACCGATTCCTTTTTCTCCAGAGATGCTGCCCGACTCGCTGAGTTACTCCAGCGCTTTGTGTCCATAGAGCCACAGTGTCGGAGTCATACAACATGGAAGCATGCCCTTCGGCCCAACATGCCCACATCAGCCAAATGTCCCAGCTACACTAGTCCCACCTACCTGCGTTTGGCCCATATCCCTCTAAATCTGTCCTTTCTATGTCCTATGTAGGGGAGGTAGTTTCTGCCTGACTGCGCCAGAGATCCAGATTTCAATCCAGACTACGGATTTCTCATGTTTAGATTAATTTAGTTTAGTTTTAAGATACCATGTGGAAACAGGCCCTTTGGCCCACCAAACCCGCACCGACCAGCGATCACCCCACCTCATGCACTGGCTCTAGCCTACACACACAGGGGACAATTTACAGTTATTACTGAAGCCTATTAACCTACAAACCTACACGCCTTTGGAGTGTGGGAGGAATCTGGAGCAAAGCCCACGCTGGTCACAGAGAGAACGTACAAACTCGCTACAGGCAGCACCCGTAGTCTGGGTGGAACCTGGGTCTCTGGCGCAGTAAGGCAGAAACTCTGCCTCCACCGTGTCATCAATTATCCATCATAACCTTGCTGCATAAAGGGTGTCCTACCATATCACTAGTAGTACTTCATCTGGAACCCCACTGTGTCACAACACAGTAAACTAGATGGGTTACTGTTAAAGCCCAATATATTTTCATCATCACTTCCTCCGACATGCAGTCTATTGTTTTAGCTGTAAAGATCAACATTCAATTAGTTTTATTGATTGCTGATTTCCATTGGTTGGGTATGCTGAACCACAAGTCTTGGAGGACATGTTCAGTCCACTATGACTTTATGGATTTCTTTTAACTTTATTGCTATTTAAGTTAGATTGCTGTATTCAATTCAATTTGCATTCGATTAGGAATGTTAGTGCTGTCAACAATGGTCCCTGGCCCATTCCAACGGCCATTATTCTCTCGTCTCATCTCCATACTCATTTTTAATCAGTTCATTTCAGTTCAGTTTTAGTTTATTGTCATGTGTACCAATGTAGAAACATAGAAAATAGGTGCAGGAGTAGAGGCCGTTCGGCCCTTCGAGCCTGTACCGCCATTCAATATGATCATGGCTGATCATCCAACTCAGTATCCTGTACCTGCCTTCTCTCCATACCCCCTGATCCCTTTAGCCACAAGGGCAACATCTAACTCCCTCTTAACTATAGCCAATGAACTGGCTTCAACTACCTTCTGTGGCAGAGAGTTCCAGAGATTCACCACTCTCTGTGTGAAAAAAGTTTTTCTCCTGTACATCTTTGGAGTGTGGGAGGAAACTGGGTGTACAGTGATAAGCCTTTGTTGCGTGCTAACCAGTCAGCGGGAAGATAATATATGATTACAATCAAGCCATTTACAGTGTACAGATAGAAATTCTCACAGCAATCCTCAGTACTTGGTTTGGTTTATGATTATTGTATGTGTACTGAGGTACTGTGAACAGCTTTATTTGCATGCTATCCAATCAGCTCAGATATACCGTACATTAGATACATTCACTTCAAACTCGTACGATAGAGTAAAGCAAACGATAGTTTACGTTAGAGATACAGGACGGACACAGTCCCTTCGCCGACACAGTCCACGCCGACCAGCGATCACCCCGTACACTAACGCTATCCTACACACTAGGGACAATTTACAATTTTACAGAAGCCAATTAACCTACAAACTTGTCCATCTTTATAGTGTGGGAGGAAACCAGAGCACCAGGAGAAAACCCACGCGGTCACAGGGAGAATTTACAAACTCCATACAGACAGAGCCCATAATCAGGATCAAAGCTTGGTCTTAGGCGCTGTGAGGCATCAACTCTACCGCTACACCACCATATGCTGCCCAGAGTGCAAGATATAGTTCTCAGCATTATAGTGCACCCATTCTTCAGGCAAAGTCCAATGTCCTCAATGGGGTAGAGGTGAATTGGACAGTACCCTAGCTGATGGAAGTATCAGGTTTAACATGGCACCTGGTTTACTATAGCCATCTACAACTAGCTCGGAGCATTTTTCACTCTGAGCATTTTCAATACTCAATACTCTGATGAAGGCCAATGTGCAAAGAGTTTGTTTAACCACCCATCTACCTGCGACTCCTTTCAAGGAACCGCTCACCTGCGCTCCTAGATCCCTGCTCTACAACACTCATCAGAGCCCAACCATTCACTGTGCAGGTCCATGCCGAACATGTTAGACTTCCCACCTGCCTGCACTGCAACACCCTTCTCACATTTCTCTGTATTCCAAAAACAATCCCTCAGCCTCCACCACTGGCCATTCACACCGAACCACTCTCTGCTGCAATTTCATTGACTACCAAACTTCACTTTTTCTAAAACCACCCCTCTTTTTGTACCATTATCCTATTGAGAGGGTCTTGCGGTGTTATTCTGCACTCCAGAGATAAAGAAGGTTAATAAATTCTAATACTCATCAGAGCCCAACAATTCACTGTGGTATGGTTGTTTCTTCCCAAATGCATCTTCATTTCTCTGTATTCAAACCATTTTAAGCCCACCTGCCAAAAAAAAAAACAAAAACTACCAGTGCACTTTTTAACTCAGCGGGTCCATTTGCAGAGGGTCTCGTGTTATTCATGGATTTTTTGAAGGTGACGTTTCACAGAGTGCTGGAGTAACTCAGCGGGTCAGGCAGCATCTGTGGAGAACATGGATAGTTGTCGTTTCACAGAGTGCTGGAGTAACTCAGTGGGTCAGGCAGCATCTGTGGAGAACAAAACACAGAGTGCTGGAGTAACTCAGCGGGTCAGGCAACATCTGTGGAGAACATGGATAGGTGACGTTTCACAGAGTGCTGGAGTAACTCAACGGGTCCGGCAGCATCTCTGGAGAACAGGGATAATTCCTTGTTCTCTGATCCCTCTCTAGTCAAGTTTGCTCTAAACATCTACCAAATTTATTCTTAAAAGTTAATATTCTTAAATATTCATAAACATAATCTCTTCTTCAATCGCCCACGCTGGTGTGCACTGCACAGACATTCAAAAAAAAATTTGTATGATCATAAATACAACTTCTGTTCTGGATCTCACAGTCAATTAAACTGATTATCTCTGTCACAAATCCCTTCATAACTGTAAACCCTAAATTGTTCTTAATCTGTTGCTCGAATAATGATAGGTTCTGAACATTCTTTCTAAACGTAAACTACACGGATAAAACTATAGGAAGACGTTCATAAGTAACCAAAGAAGCACGTTCAAAAGCACAGGTAGACACAAAATGCTGGAGAAACTCAGCGGGTGAGGCAGCATCTATGGAGAGAAGGAATGGTCGAGACCCGAAACGTCGCCAATTCCTTCTCTCCATAGATGCTGCCTCACCCGCTGAGTTTCGCCAGCATTTTATGTCTATCTACAATTTTACCAGCATCTGCAGTTCTTTCTTAAATGTTCACAAGTAATTCTTCATTCAGATTTGCTTTCTTATTTAATCATCCATTTGTCTCTTATATATGCAGTTTAGTTCATGAAAAGCTTTTGTTGCAAAGATTTATGCAATCTTCAATAGTGTGTTTTCATTGCCACAAGAAAACTTTGTTTAGAAATACAGCGTGGAAACAGGCCCTTAGCCCTTCGAGTCCACGCCAGCCATTGATCACCTGTTCACACTACTTCTTTGTTATCCCACTTTCTCATCCACTCCCAACACACCAGGAGCAATTTACAGAGGCCAATTATCCTGCATGTCTTTAGGCCGTAGGAGGAAACTGGGACACCCGGAAGGAACCCAAGCGGTCACAGGGAGAAGGTGCAAACTCCACACAGACAACTTCCGAGGTCCGGATCGAACCTGGGTCTCTGACGCTGTGAAACAGCAGCCCTAACGGCCCATCGATTAGGGCATACTGAGCACAGTCCTTCCATAAGCTAGGGTACTGTCTGATTCACCTCTACCCCATTGTGGACATTAGACTTTGTCCAAGGAACTGATGTGCTACAATGCTGAGAACTATATTTTGCATTCTGTGTTTTTCCCATTGCTCTACCTATTGATCTTGAGTTTGTACTGAGGTATATCTGATCTGTTTGGATAGCATGAAAAACAAAGCTTTAAGGGCCTGTCCCACTTGGCTGTCATTTGCAGCTCATTTACGCGTCATATGTAAAATAGGTCGGCGTGGGTGACGCACACCTTGCGCACGGTGAGGCGTGGAATCACATGCGGTGGCGCGCGGTATCGCGCGGCGCTCCAGGATTTCGTAGAGTAACAAAATCCTCACACGCTATATTGCGTGACGTATCGTGTACGCATGCTGACGCATTGGCAACGCACGCTGGTGTCCCGACGTCTCACGTGTACCGTGTGGTGACGCATGGTTACGTCACCGTGCGGTGACGTCTGTAACCATGCGTCGTCGCGCACTGCAGGATATTCTAATGACATCACGTGCGGCATCGCGCATCACGATCCGTCGGCCTATTTTACATATGACACGTAAATGAAGCGCAAATGACGGCCAAGTGGGACAGCCCCTTTACACTGTGACAATTATCAACCTAAACCATAAACGAAACACTTAACCTTCAGAAGGGTCCCGACCTGAAGCACCTGTTCCTCCTCAGATGCTGCCTGACCTGCTGAATCCCTCCAAAGTTTTGACCTTGCTTTTGTAGTCCCTTTTACATGGCATGCTGCTGATTTTATTAAAATTAACTTTACTCATTTAATTGTGCCAAATAAACTAAACTGCCTATTTAGAATAATGTAATCAGTCATGTTTTCTAAGCCCTAATATTATTCAGGATCTGTTTCTTGCAATTGTTTTATGTAATATTCGTCTGAATTATTTCTTGATCTAGTTTGGGGTGGCACGGTGGCGCAGCGGTAGAGTTGCTGCCTTAAAGTTCCAGAGACCCGGGTTCGATCCTGACCACGGGTGCTGTCCGTACAGTTTGTACATTCTCCCTGTGACCGTGTGGGTTTTCTCCAGGTGCTCCAGTTTCCTCCCGCACTGCGAAGTCGTGCAGGTGTATAGACAAATTGGCTTTGGTAAATTGTCCCCGGTGTGCAGGATAGAACTAGTGTACGGGGCGATCGTTCGTCCGCGCGGACTCCGTGGGCCTGTTTTCACACTGTATCTCTAAACTAAACTAAATTCAAATTTTTTAATAAAGGTTTTTGTAAATTAACTTTTAGGTTTTCCAGCATAGTCATGCTGCCTTGGTGCACATGAATCTTATAGAAGGGCATAAGATGATGGGAGGAATAAACAGGGTGAAAGCACATTCTTTTACCCAGAGTAGGGGACCTTACAGGTCAGGTCGGGGGTAGTTCCTCCTCCGCCACGGGTACCATGTAATCCCGTGCTACCTGCTCCATGGTCAGATAGTCAGCGACTAAACTGTCTTCCCTACCTGGTTTGCCAGATGAGGAGGGGGCTGTGGACCCCCAGCAGGACAAAACTAGACCTGTCAAAGGGCGGATGATCTTCTAGCGAGCCAACGGCCATCCACACTTCAGTAGAAGTTGCGATCACTGTCGTACATGGCATTGGATGGAATGATGATAAAGCACACACACACCAAAACCCTGTACTTCCAGCGGCGGAAGTCCGCAGGAACTGGAGGACAGAGACGTGTGGTGCGTCCGTCACCGTTCCCGTTGGAAACCAGCGCCACTGCGTCACTAATGTTTTCATCGATGATGAATGAATGAATGGGAATCAAGAACCAGAGGACATAGGCTCATGTAAGAGGGGAAAGATTTAATAGGAACCTGAGGGGCAACTTTTTCAGACAGAGGGTGGTGGGTATTTGGGACAGAGCAGGTAGTTGAGGCAGCTTCTATAACAACATTTTAAAGTCATTTGGACAGGTACATGGATAGGAAAGGTTTAGAGGGAACTGAACCAAACACGGGCCGGTGGGACCGTAGACAGAACATTTTTCACACAGAGAGTGGTGAATCTCTGGAACTCTCTGCCACAGAGGGTAGTCGAGGCCAGTTCATTGGCTATATTTAAGAGGGAGTTAGATGTGGCCCTTGTGGCTAAAGGTATCAGGGGGTATGGAGAGAAGGCAGGTACAGGATACTGTTGGATGATCAGCCATGATCATATTGAATGGTGGTGCAGGCTCGAAGGGCTGAATGGCCTACTCCTGCACCTTTTTTCTATGTTTCTATGTCTTGGACAGCATGGATGCTGGGCCAAAAGGCCTGTTCCCATACCGTATGACTATGGCTATAACATTTGAAGTTCCTTTGTATGAACGTGAACAGTTTTGTTTTTAGTTTAGAGATACAGCGCGGAAACAACCCCTGCGGCCCACTGAGTCTGCACTGACCAGCAATCCCCGCGCACTTACACTATCCTACACACACTAGTGACAATTTACACTTTTACCAAAGCCAATTGACATACAAACCTGTACGTCTTTGGAGTGTGGGAGGAAACCGGAGCTCCCGGAACAGCCCCACGCAGGTCACCAGAGAAAGTACAAATTCTGTACAGACAGCACCTGTAGTCAGGATGGAACCCGGGTCTCTGGCGCTGTGAAGCAGCAACTCACCGCTGCACCATCCTGAGCTGTTCTGTTCTGGACAGTTTACCTCTACCTTTGGGAGAACTGGGGATGGGGACTGGACATTGTGCCTTCCCCCACAGTGGTAACCATTGTGGGGGGAATGATTTTTGTGTGTAAGTGATTATTTTAGTTTGTGTCCAAGATGGCTGTCGGAAGGGAGAGTGGACGCTGGCGCGGTTTAGCTGCCGCTGCTCTCTCTTCACATTGTGTTTTTGATTTTTTTGCCAGAGAAGGTATTTGAGGCACGGATGTCTAAGAAACAGTTAGACAGGTACATGGATAAGAGAGGTTTAGAGGGATATGGGCCAAACGCAGGCAGGTTGGACTAGTGTAGCTGGGACATTGTTGGCCGGTGTGGGCAAGTTGGGCCTGTTTCCACACTGTGTCACTTCGATGAATCTATGACTCTATTGAGCGTACACTTTCCCTGACAATTGTATTTTTCTACTTTCTGCAGCTGCGTCAAATAATCAAGGCTGGCAAAGGTGTGAGTTCATCTTTTGAACTGTGCCGTTACCATGGAAACCAGGCGCTGGAAGCCCTGAGAAGCTTTCCCACTTCGGAAGCGAGATCAACTTTGGAAAACATCATTTACGCAGTCCACAAATTTTAAACCGTGAATCCTAGTGGAAAAATCAAACTATCGCAAACCCGCGTCGGTGGAAGCGGCCACCTTCCATGGTTGGGAAAAAAAATCAAGGTTTAGTTAGTACATAGTTTTAGTTTAGTTTATTGTCACCGAGGCACAGTGAACCAAAGTGCAGTGAAAAGCTTTTGTTGCGTGCTAACCAGTCAGCGGAAAGACAATACACGATTACAATCGAGCCATTCACAGTGTACAGATACATGATAAAGGGAATAATGTGAATAACGTTTACTGCAAGACAATGCCAGTACAGTCCGATCAAAGATAGCCCGATAGTAGTTCAGGACTGCTCTCTAGTTGTGGTGGGATGATTCTGTTGCCTGATAACAGCTGGGAAGAAACTGTCCCTGAATCGGGAGGTGTGCGTTCTCACGCTTCGATATCTTTTGATTGAGAACGGAGGAAAGATTCATTCTTTTAATCACAGCGAGTTAGTGTGGGCTTCCCCTTCTCCCTCATATCCTCCTGCAAGAGCGGGAGAGAGAGAGAGAAAGAGAGAATTTTTTTTTTTTTTGACAGAAATTTTGCAGAAAGGTCAAACCATTTTCCCTTGTCATGCCAGAAGCACACTGGAGGCTGCAAGGGAAGAAATAATTAATGAGTTTTTGCTGCTGTGACCTCAGTAAATGGACAGGAAATCAGGCCGTATTGATTGGAGCCAACCTAGGTTGGCGCCACTGTGGTGGCCTGTGGTTTTTTCCACACTACACTTGGAGGACAGGGGGGGGGATGAAGACTGGGTGTTACAAGGAACACTTCTCAACACGCCTGATAGACCTGCCACGTCAGGGCACCCTCCAATCTATCAGCCCTCGGGCGATTATTAGGTTAAAGACTTCACCCAAGGTCGTGCAAATAATTCCTATTTGTGAAGTGTTAGGGGGGATTTTTTTTAATTATTTCGATTTAAAACCGTCCTTAGAAAGTTGCTTGAGTGGGGAAAGAAAGATGTTCATTTGATTACATCAATCCAAAGATGTACAGGTTTGTAAGTTAATTGGCTTGGTATAAATTGTAAATGGTCCGTAGTGTGTGTAGGGTAGTGTTCGTGTGCGGAGATCCCTGGTCGGTGTACACTCGGTGGGCCGCAGGGCCTGGACCTCTAAACTAAACTAATTTAAACCCGTCCGTGGAAACTTGAACGGAATATCACTTTATGCACGCTTTTACAATCAAGAATTGATTAATTTTTTCACCAGCTTTTTTTTGTTGCAGCTGATGTGTTATGTAGGGTTTCCCTCTTTATTGGGAAGGACTTTCAGACAGATATTACACTTAAAACGGCAACAGTAAATCAATAATTGGTTTGTGGCAAAAAGAAATTTAGCGAAAATGCATCATTTGTTGAAGTGTCCATTTTATATGCTTCAAAAGTTGCCTTTCTCTAACTTTGAACTGTTCATGGTTTTAGCCAGAAGGTAAAAAAAGAATGATTTTGTAATAAAGAAACTTTAAAAAATGTAAAATGTATCGTCCCGGAAGAGTTACTTTCATTCCTTTGACATTTCGCGTGTTCTTGCTGAGATGAAAATAAGTTTCTTTTTAACCTTAGGACTTGGGAAAGTCTCGGAGCGGTGAAGCAGAAATGACAGTGGCGCAATATGGGATATCAAGTCTGTAAGCTGACACTGTCTCTGTTTTGTTCATAGAGATGATTTTTGTGGTTTGCATCTATGCAACTTGAGAGGCACGTTGACAAGAAGGCTGCGTTTACATAAATGGTCTGTATTGGGACTAAACTACTTTTCTTCCTTATGTGGTGTAATTACAGCCCAGTTTTAATCTGAAGACAGCTAGCAGAGCAGGCAGATTTTATTACAAGGTTCACTCAAATAATTAGTGTGTTTACATTCTCCGGATTCCTCACAGAAAAAGCATTGCATCACGTTATTGTGCTCCCTTTGTTTTTTTAAATCTTTTTAATCCTCTTTTCCTGTGCAGATTTCAGAACCCACTTAAGAAAAATAATTATCCATAAGAAATAATGTCAGTGCAGTAATTGTTTTGTTCTCCAAGTACTATCAGGTAGTATCGCAACGTTTAAGAAACATTTAGACGGGTACGTGGATAGCATAGGTTTAGACGAGGGGTTGTGGAAGATGGACACAAAAATGCTGGAGTAACTCAGCGGGTCCGGCAGAATCTTTGGACTAAAGGAATAGGGTCGAGACCCTCCAGATTGAGAATCAGGGGAGAGGAAAAACTGGAGGTATGGATAGGTACAGAACAAATCTAAGCCGGCATTGATGATTAATGAAAGGTGGAGCCCACTGTGGTCCATTGTTGGCTGTGGCAGAGGTGACAACGAGGGGATATATGGATGTGAACAGTGGAACTGGTAGGATGACGAGGATGGGGGGGCCTGGCGCGAGAGAGAGGGAATGCAGAGGTTATCTGAAATTAGATAAATCAATATTCACACTGCTGGATTGTAAGCTGCACAAGCGAAATATGGGCCAAACTCAGGCAGGTGTGACTAGTGTAGATGGGGCACGTTGGTCGGTGTGGGTAAGTTTCCACACTATATGACCATGACTAAATGCTAGTCATGTGTGTCAGGCTTCTGTCTTGTTGGAGAGACACTTTTTACAATCAGACGAGTTCCTACCAAGACGTCTTGACTTATTAATTCATACCTCTCTAGGTTTAATAAGAAGAAAGATGCAGTCTGTATGAGTATTTGTATATGCTCTTATGGCAGTCTTTGCGATGTTCTCAAAGTCCAACTTCGATAGCCATTAATCCTCAGGGATGGATAGGAGGTATAGCTATGCACTCACAACACACTTAAGATAGTAAAAATGAATCTTCCAAACATTGCTTCTTGATCAATGGTCTTTTATTGAAGTAGTACATAAACAAAGAAATAGTCCGTCACTTTCTGTTCTTACTCGCTGTTCCATTCATGTCATATAAATCATATGAAAGTTTCTTCTTATAAAAGTAATGTCGCCTCATTAACTTGTGTGCCGTGATCATGTCGTGTGTGTGTGGTAAAAAACTATTCTCACCATCCTTCCGAGACCCGCTGACTCTTAATCAACGAGCCTGCGCCAGTCTCTAGAAATAGGCACACCCCTTCTACGTATCAAATCCCACCTACAAAAGTACAGCCAGATAAAAACTGAAATTATTTAAAATGTTAGGCATGGCTATAATATACTGACTTAAGCTTAATGGCTCCTACAGTTCTTGTGCACACCCTCCCATGTTCAAAGCAATTCTCCTTGGACAAGAAAACTAGAGATAACTACATCATGTTTCATATCGATAAGGTTTTGCACTCAGAAGTGTTCATATCACTCTGGTTTTGATCAATACAGACCCAGGGATGATGATAAATTCTTAGGATCTGAACTTTGACTTTTTGCTTTTAAAGCATTGAACCTAGAAGAGTACAACACAGGAACAGGCCCTTCGCTCCACGTTGCCCCTGCCAAATATGACGGCAAGCTAACCTAATCTCCTGTGTCTGCACGTGGTCCATATCCCTCCATTCCCTGCAAATCCGTGCCTGTCTAAAAGCCTCTTAAAAGTCCTGGACTTTCTCACTGCCAGGCCCCAGGTGGTCAAGATGGGGACATACATCCAACCCCCTCACCCTGAACACAGGATCGCCCCAGGGTTGCGTCCTCAGCCCCCTACTGTACTCCCTGTACACACATGACTGTGTAGCCAGGTTCAGCTCCAACTCCATCATCAAGGTTGCTGACGACACTGGGTTGGTGGGCCTGATCTCCGATAACGATGAGAAGGCCTACCGGGAGTAGGTGGCTGATCTGGCACTCTGGTGTCAAGACAACAACCTCCTCTTGAATGTCATAAAAACTAAGGAGCTGATTGTGGACTTTAGAAGGGCACAACATCCGAGGACGTACATGACACTGGAGGTAAATGGGGATACTGTGGATAGGGTGAACTGCCTCAAATACCTGGGAGTCCACATCACAGAGGGTTTGACATGGACAACACATACTGCCACACTGGTGACTAAGGCAAGGCAGTGCCTTTACCACCTCAGGCAGCTGCCTCTCTGAGGATCCTTCAGTGGTTCTGCTCTTCGGCTGTAGAAAACATCTTGTCCGGCAACATCACAAACTGGTTTTGGAACTACACTCGCCCCCCTGCAGGACCTATACACCAGGAGTTGCAGATCGACAGCCAGCAAGATCATGAAGGACCCCTACCACCCCAGCAACGTACTGTTCCAGCTGCTACAGTCATGCTGTGAAAACAGTGAGGATGAGAGTGTGTTTCTTCCCATAGGCCATCAGGACTGTAAACTCTTATCTCACCGGGGACTAATTTACTGTTGTGTTGTGTCTCTTGTAAAAAAATATTTTCTAACATGTAAATACTGATTCTGTTCTATTCTGTTCTGTAGATTTTGCACAAACCGCAGGCATTGACACTTTCATTTCACTGCATATCTTGTATGCTATATTTAAGAGGGAGTTAGATGTGGCCCTTGTGGCTAAAGGTATCAGGGGGTATGGAGAGAAGGCAGGTACGGGATACTGAGTTGGGTGATCAGCCATGATCATATTGAATGGCGGTGCAGGCTCGAAGGGTCGAATGGCCTACTCCTGCACCTATTTTCTATGTTTCTATGTGTGTGTGACAAATAAAGTTGACTTGACTTGACTTGACTCTGAAACACCACTGTCGAACCTGCTTCCATCATGAGGGGATAGACACAAAATGCTGGAATAACTCTGGGTCAGGCGGCATTCTGGAGACAAGGAATAGGTGTCTTTTCGAGTGGAGACCCTTCTTCGGACTCCATCATGGGAGGAATAGATAGGGTGAATGCTCATAATTGTTTACCCAGAGTAGGGGAATCAAGAACCTTTAAAGCAGAATGTTTAGGTTAATTTAGAGATACAGCACGGAAACAAACCCTTCGGTCCAACGGGTCCGTGTCGTCTGGCGACCCCTGCACACTAACGCTCTCCCACACACACAATAGGGACAATTTACAATTATGCCAAGTCAATTAACCTACAAACCTGTATGTCTTTGGATTGTGGGAGAAAACTAAAGATCTTGGAGAAAAGCCACGCAGGTCACGGGGAGTACGCACAAACTCCATACAGACAGCGCACCTAGTCGGGATTGAACCCGGGTCTCTGGCGCTGTAAGGCAGCAACTCTACCACTGCGCCATCGTGCCGTGTAGAGGGAATGGTACTGGAGTCTGAAGGTGTGTTTTCCGACCCGAAACATAGTCTCTTCCATTCCCTCCACGGATGCTGTCTGATCCGTTGAGTATAATCAGGAGTTTAGAAGGATGAGAGGAGATCTTATTGAAACATGTAAGATTATTAAAGGTTTGGACACGCTAGAGGCAGGAAAAATGTTCCCGATGTTGAGGGAGTCCAGAACCAGGGGCCACAGTTTAGAATAAGGGGTAAGCCATTTAGAACGGAGACGAGGGAACACTTTTTCCTCACAGAGAGTTGTGAGTCTTTGGAATTCTCTGCCTCAGAGGGCTGTGGAGGCCGGTTCTCTGGATACTTTCAACAGTGAGCTGGATAGGGCTCTTAAAGATAGTGGAGTCAAGGGATATGGGGAGAAGGCAGGAACGGGGTACTGATTGGGGATGATCAGCCATGATCACATTGAATGGTGGTGCTGGCTCGAATGGCCTCCTCCTGCACCTATTGTCTATTACTCCAGCAGTTGCACTTTGTTCCAGATTCAGGATTCAATGGTTTTTAATTATCACATGTACCAAGATGCAATGAAATTCTTTTTTCCACACAGATCAGTAAGATTATTGCCACACATAAGTACAAGTCCCAGTTAAGTACAGACTGCGTAGAAACATCCATATTTCTATGTTTCCATGCAGGAAAAATGGGGGAAGCGAATCAAGGGATATGGGGGAAACGCAGGAACGGGTACTGATTTTAAATGATCAGCCATGATCATATGGAATGGCGTTGCTGGCTCGGAGGCTGAATGGCCTACTGCATATTTTTCTATGTTTCTGGTTTTGGCTCCATCTCCCAGTCCCAGCTGTAGTTGGCCATAAAGGCCCGTTGCAGCCGTTGCCTCTATCCGGGTTGTCCAGTGAACAGTTATCCCTCTCCTCGCCCAGCCACCTTCAGCCTTCGACCCCGTGGGAGGGGGGAGGGGGGCTGGTTGCGCCTTCTGCAGCCGACCTTGAGGGCGCGGGTGGTAAGACCTCCCCGCCGGAGAAAACCCACCAAGGTCACAGGGAGAACGTAGAAACTCCGTACAGACAGCACCCATAGTCAGGATCGAACCGGGGTCTCAGGGTCTCAGGCGCTGTGAGGCAGCAACTCTACCGCTGCACCACCCTGAATGTGTTAATGATTGAAAGTGCCTCTTCTGTTTCCTTAGATGGTATTAACTGTACTTGATACCATATGGAATTTAATCCCTGAGCACACCAAGCAAATAGATGCGTCTATTTTTAAATTTTAAATTTACACTCATTCGATCGCTCCTCATATATTTTACTGTGAAATTTCTGATTTAACACAAATGAACTGATTGAAAACTTTACAACAGTGCTTTGAAGATAATATTTACGAGATTTAAAACAAGACTTGAACATGAATTATGGGACCCAATTGTTTTTCAGTATATGTACAGATGTTAAACATTTATTTGTATATTTCCCTTTTTCTCTAATTCCTCCTGTAATTGGAGGGCGGCTGTTAATCTGTGATGTGAAGAATTCAGAAATGGGGTGAAGTATTGAATGAATAATCCTAATCTCTCTTTCTGCAAATGAGACCCCTTTAAAATATTAAAAATCCTCCCAATCTTTTAATTAAAATACATATGATTTGCAGGGAAAGTTTTTAATTATGCACAAACCTGGAGGGTAGAGGTTTATGGTGAGAGAAACAAGGTTTAAAGTAGGTTAGATTTTAGACAATAGAAACATAGAAATTAGGTGCAGGAGTAGGCCATTCGGCCCTTCGCGCCTGCACCGCCATCCAATATGATCATGGCTGATCATCCAACTCAGTATCCCGTACCTGCCTTCTCTCCATACCCCCTGATCCCCTTAGCCACAAGGGCCACATCTAACTCCCTCTTAAATATAGCCAATGAACTGGCCTCAACTACCTTCTGTGGCAGAGAATTCCAGAGATTCACCACTCTCTGTGTGAAAAATGTTTTTCTCATCTCGCTCCTAAAAGACTTCCCCCTTATCCTTAAACGGTGACCCCTTGTTCTGGACTTCCCTAACATCGGGAACAATCTTCCTGCATCTAGCCTGTCCAACCCCTTAAGCATTTTGTACGTTGTGCAGGAGTAGGCCATTCGGCCCTTCGAGCCAGCACCGCCATTCAATGTGATCATGGCTGATCATCCCCAATCAGTACCCTGTTCCTGCCTTCTCCCCATATCCCCTGATTCTGTTATCTTTAAGAGCCTATCTAGCCTCTCTTGAAAGTATCCAGAGAACTGGCCTCCACCACCCTCTGAGGCAGAGAATTCCACAGACTCACAACTCTCTGTGTGAAAAGTGTTTCTTCATCTCCGTTCTAAATGGCTTACCCCTTATTCTTAAACTGGTTCTGAATTCCCCCAACATCGGGAACATGTTTCCTGTCTCTTGTCCAAACCCTTAATAATCTTATATATTTCAATAGGACCCCCTCATTCTTTGTTTACAGATACAGTGTGGAAACAGGCCCTTCGGCCCTCCGAGTCCACGCCGACCAGCGATCATCCCATACACTAGCCTACACACTCTGATCAATTTCACACTCAGAAGCCATTTCACCTACAAACCTGCACGTCTGTGGGAATGTGGGAGGAAACCGACCCGAAACGTCATCTATCCTTGGTCTCCACAGTGACGTTTTAAACTAATGAGACATTGCACCAGACAGGAGCTGGTCGTGTTTAAAAAAGAGTTGAAAAACTTCCCGTGTGGCATATTTCTCCAACCCACAATGTGATTCCTGCCGATAGATTTCTAACTTTCCAGCAATATCTGACAGTGATTTCTGTTGAAATGTATAGTTAAATTACAGGTGATGCAGTGGTAGAGTTGCTGCCTCACAGCGCCAGAGATCCGGGTTTGATCCTGACTACGGGTGCTGTCTGTACGGAGTTTGTACCTTCTCTCTGTGACCTGCGTGGGTTTTCTCCGGGTGCTCCGGTTTCCTCCCGCAATCCAAAGACACACAGGTTTGTAGGTTGATTGCCTTCTGTAAATTGCCTTCTGTATCTTATAGAAACATATAAAATTATAAAAGGACTGGACAATCTGGATGCAGGAAAAATGTTCCCAATGTTGGGAAAGTCCAGGACCAGGGGCCACAGTCTTAGAATAAAGGGGAGGCCATTTAAAACTGAGGTGAGAAAAAACGTTTTCACCCAGAGAGTTGTGAATTTATGGAATTCCCTGCCACGGAGGCCAAATTGCTGGATGGATTTAAGAGAGTTAGATAGAGCTCTTGGGGCTAGTGGAGTCAAGGGATATGGGGAGAAGGCAGGCACGGGTTATTGATTGGGGACGATTAGCCATGTCAAGTTTATTTGTCACATACACATAGGAGATGTGCAGTGAAATGAAAAGTGGCAATGCTCGCGGACTTTGTGCAAAAAAACAAACAAACAAACAAACTACAAACAGAATGGAACAGAATCACATATTCTTTTACATGTTAAATATTGTGGGCGGAAGGAAAAAGGGAAAAAAACAGCAATTTAAAAAAAAAGCAGTAGAGTGGTTCAGTAAAGTTAGTCCCTGGTGAGATAGGAATTTACAGTCTGAATGGCCTCTGGGAAAAAAACTCCTTCTCAACCTCTCCGTTCTCACCGCATGGCAATGGAGGCGTTTGCCTGACCGTAGCAAATTAATAAATCAACATATCACCTATAGGTGATAAGACATTTGAAACTTATAAACAGTTGGGTAAATTTTAGGAAATCAACAGGAAAAAAAAATTATAAATCTTCGGAATAGACTTGAACAGTCCGTTGCAGGGGTGGAAGGGGTCTCCCATGATTTTATTGGCTCTGGAGTTGCACCTCCTGTTGTATAGTTCCTGCAGGGGAGCGAGTGAAGTTCCTATAGTGCGTTCGGCCGAACGCACTACTCTCTGCAGAGCCTTCTTGTCCTGGGCAGAGCAATTCCCAAACCAGATTGTAATATTTCCGGACAAGATGCTTTCCACAGCCGCTGCGTAGAAGCACTGGAGGATCCTCGGAGACACTCTGAATTTCCTCAATTGCCTGAGGTGGTAAAGGCGCTGCCTTGCCTTACTCACGAGTGCTGAGGCGTGTGATGCCCATGTCATATCCTCTGAGATGTGGACTCCCAGGTATTTAAAACAGCTCTCCCTATCCACAGTATCCCCATTTATCCTCAATGGAGTGTACGTCCTCGGATGATGTGCCCTCCTAAAGTCCACGATCAGCTCCTTAGTTTTTTTGATGTTCAAGAGGAGGCTGTTGTCCTGACACCAGAGTGCCAGATCAGCCACCTCCTCCCGGTAGGCCCTCTCATCGTTGTCTGAGATCAGGCCCACCACCACAGTGTCATCAGCAAACTTTATTATAAAGTTGGAGCTGAGCCTAGCCACACAGTCATGTACAATAGGGAGTACAATAGGGGGCTGAGGACGCAACCCTGGGGCGATCCTGTGCTCAGGGTGAGGGACTTCGATGTATTCCCTCCCATCTTGACTACCTGGGAGACCGCATCGTCCGTGGATCTGTTCGGACGGTATGCGAATTGTGATGGGTCCATGTTCCGAGGGAGGAAGCCGCAGATGTGTTTCTTCACCAGCCTCTCAAAGTATATCATGACTACCGAGGTGATCACAATAAATGGCGGTGCTAGCTCGAAGGGTCGAATGGCCTCCTTCTGCACCTATTTTCTATGGTTTCTATGTAAAAATTGTAAATTTTCCCTAGTGTGTAGGATACTGCTGGTGTAACGGGGATCGCTGGTCGTCACAGACTCGGTGGGCTGAAGGGCCTGTTTTCGCGCTGTAGCTCTAAACTAAACTAAAACTAAAACTTGTAGAAACAAAGAATTGCAGATGGTGGTTAATACGTAAAAGGACACAAAGTGCTGGCGTAATTCAGCGGATCAGGCAGCATTTCCGGAGAAAAGGAATAGAAACATAGAAAATAGGTGCAGGAGTAGGCCATTCGGCCCTTCGAGCCTGCACTGCCATTCAATATGATCATGGCTGCTCATCCAACTCAGTATCCTGTACCTGCCTTCTCTCCATACCCCCTGATCCCTTTAGCCACAAGGGCCATATCTCCCTCTTAAATATAGCCAATGAACTGGCCTCAACTACCTTCTGTGGCAGAGAATTCCACAGATTCACCACTCTGTGTTAAAAATAAAAAAATAAAAAATAAAAAAGAATAAGTGATGTATCAGGTTGAGACCCTTCTTCAAACTCTAACACTCTTCAAAACATAGAAACATAGAAAAATAGATGCAGGAGTAGGCCATTCGGCCCTTCGAGCCAGCACCGTCATTCAATATGATCATGGCTGAACCTCTGAATAAGGCAATGCTTTGTTGTGCCTTCTGCTAAAAATGAACTGGCCATGTCAGATGTAATGCCCTTTTACAATTCCTATACTTTCTCTTGATGTTCAGGGTACAGAATGATAGAATGTGTAGGAATGAACTGCAGGTGATGGTTTAAACCGAAGATAGACACAAAATGATGGAGTAACGCAGCAGGACAGGCATCGTCACTGGAGAGAAGGAACGGGTGACGTTTCGGGTCGAGACCCTTCTTCAGACTGGTATGATAGAGTTTTACGTTCTTTCAGAGTCGAAAATATAACCTCATGCCTTTGTAGGTTAAGGTTTTGACTGCAGGGATTAGAAAATATTTGGATCAATAACATCCTGTACTAAACTGGAAACGTCTTAATAAATTAATCAGGAGGTGTGTAATGATGAATGAGCTGGGCTGCATTTTAGGCTTTTTGCCACAAACAGAACAAGTTGTGCATGAAGTATTGTGTGTAGTTCTGGTCTCCCCATTACAGAAAGGATGTGGAGGCTTTGGAAAGGGTGCAGAGGAGGTATACCAGAATGACGCCTGGATTAGGGAGTATTACCTGAAAGAATGGGCGGAAATCCCAGGGGGGGACACGGATGGGCCACAACACCTCATGTTTTTTGAGGTGGAGGACAATCCCCCCCCCATGTTTTGCAATCCGGATTTTGAAAATCGGTGAAAATAAAATCTATTAAAAATCTCCAGTTTCCGCGAGACAGTGGGGGTGGGACTGATGATCGAGGGAGGGCACTGATTGGACGAGAGAGGCGTCAGTCAGCAGGCAATGGGGGAGGGGGACATGATGATTCAGCGCGATGATTGGAGGAGGGACGTGTCGGTCAGAGGCGGAAGTAGGAGGGTGGGACTGAGGATAGAGCGCGGTGTTTGGAGGAGGGAGACGTCCTGGTGGAGCAAAGATCATAGAGCAGAGCTTGAATCGGCCTGTTCGCAGGGCCTTTCATCGCCCAGAGCTGCTTAAAATCAGCCGCGCCATCTTCCACCGCCCCGCGGTCAAATTGCTGTGTCAAGGCGATCGAGACTCCCAATGTTGAAGCCCCCGCCGGGCGATGAAAGACCCCGTGAACGGGCCGATTCAAACCCCACGATTTGGGGTGGACGAAGCTGCTGTTGCTGGAGTTCAGAGTCGGTCACCAACCAGGTCCACTCCCGATGTTACTGTCCACAAGCCTTACAGCGCCAGAGACCCGGGTTTGATCCTGACTACGGGTGCTGGCTGTATGGAATTGTACGCTCTCCCCATGACCACGTGGGTTTTCTCCGGGTGCTCCGGTTTCCTCCCGCACTCCCAAAGACATACAGGTTTGTAGGCTAATTGGCTGCAGTGAAATTGTAAATTGTCCCTAGTGTGTAGGATAGTGCTAGTGTCGGGGTGATCGCTGATCGGCACGCATTCAGTGGGCTGTAGGACCTATTTCCGTGCTGTATCTCTAAAGTCTAATGTCAAAATACAAATCGCAAAACTCATCTGATATGCGAATGGTCTTAAGATGAAAAAAAACATGCAAACATGAACTATCGTTTGAGACATGAGGAACTGCAGATGCTGGAATCTTGAGCAAAACACAAAGTGCTGGATCAGGCAGCCTCTGTGGTGGGAATGGGCAGGTGACATTTTGGGTCGGGACCCTACTTCAGACTGATTGTCGTAGGAGGGAGAAAGCTGGAAAACATACGGAGGTGGCGATGGGGCAATGCCTCGAGTCAAGAGTGTTTTATTGTCATGTGGCCCAGATAGAACAATGAAATTCTTACTTGCTGCAGCACAACAGAATATGTCAACATAGTACACTGCAGACAACATAGTGTACAAGAAAAAAAGCTCAGTGTGCATACATGTACACACACTCACATTGTATATATGGGTGTTTCCATAAATAAGGGTACCAACCTGCAATATGGGTGGCCAAATTTGAAAGTTATTGAATCATAATGAAATACCACAGGATTTAAAATGGGCCTACCTATGATCCTTTTGAGCTAATTTGTGATCAAAATCGACCAAAATGTAATACTTTCAAAATTTGAAAAAGAAACGAGAACATTTTTTTAATTTATAAGACATACTATACGAAGTGTGACCCGTTGGGTCCCAGCATCACACGGGAGTGCTGGTCCCCCAACGCAAT
Organism: Leucoraja erinaceus; assembly: GCF_028641065.1. Classification (NCBI taxonomy): domain Eukaryota; kingdom Metazoa; phylum Chordata; class Chondrichthyes; order Rajiformes; family Rajidae; genus Leucoraja; species Leucoraja erinaceus. The sequence goes on along the minus strand of NC_073381.1, from coordinate 2,316,033 downwards.
ATTCCACCTCTCCATCAATTTCAATATAGGTGGCCAGGGGAGGGGCTTTCTGGAGCGCTAGTATGGGTGTTGTGTGCTGAAGGGACTGGTTTCCAGAGGGCTAGTATGGACATTGAGGGCCGAATGGATTATTGTGCTGGCAGCTCACTCACTCACAGCTGGTGGGCTCACAGTTGGCTCACGGCTATTCATTGGAATTCCATTTCAAGCAGGTTGCAAGGGCATCAAATTCAAGTGCAGTTTCATACCATTTCAAGCATGGTGCAAGGCCACTAAAGATGGTGAGTCGTGACCGCTCCCTCCCCCATCTTGCAGAGACTGAGCCACGCCTGCACTTCCGGCTTTTTTATAGTCCCTCCCACCAGAAGGGGCATGGCCTTCATGGCATGATTGACAGGAGAGAGAACCTCAATATTTTTTAAACACTAATAACTCTTTTATTTTTCATCAATGGGGAAAATCCTCATCACCTGATGAGGGGAGTGGGAGTCTGAGTAAGATGGACAAAAATCACAGCTGTACGTGGTAGCGCTTTTACTAAAATCAATATAAAACGCGATCAGGAAGTGGTCAAGATTTGGCTTTTAATTATATAAAAGGAAGCTCTAATTAGGCAAGGCATCTCTAATTAGGCAAGGCAGCTCTAATTAGGCAAGGCAGCTTGCTTTAGCACTTTCAAACCCAAAGGCAAGGCAGCTTGCTTTAGCACTTTCAAAACCAAAGGTAATGCAGCTTGCTTTAGCACTTTCAAAACCAAAGGCAACACAGCTTTAGCACTTGCAAACTAAAACACACTTTTGCATTATCAAACCGCATTAAGGGCACTGACAAGTCAGTAAAACCACTTATAGTTTAGTAGACAAGGCAAGGCATGTGATTACTCTTTTATTAACACTAATTACTCTTTTATTTTTCATCGATGGGAAAAATCCTTGGCACCTGATGAGCGGAGGGGGATTCTTGGCTTATATAGAGTTACTTAATTGCAAAATAAATGTAATCTTTCTGGTGTAAATTAGCCTAAGGATTTGGTGAAATCCTGCTTGCAAAATGTCACAAAAAAGGCAAGAAAACACAGGGACATCTCCATACATAAAACTCTGATCTTGGATGTGTATTTATTTATGTGTGTGTGTGTTTGTGTGTAATCACATCTTTGCAAAAAAAACGATGCGGTAACGGTAAAAGTTTTACATATTCCGGTAGACATTTTCCCCCTGGAGTCCAAAATCACCTTATCTGAAAATGTCATGCTTTATTTCTTTAATTAATGAAAATGTTCAAAAATCTGACAAAAATTTGAATTTAAAAACGATTGTCTTTTGCTGATGCCGTCACAAGAGGCGTCGGTCAGCAGGCAATGGGGGAGGGGGAGATGATGATTCAGCGCGATGATTGGAGGAGGGACGTGTCGGTCAGAGGCGGAAGTAGGAGGGTGGGACTGAGGATAGAGCGCGGTGATTGGAGGAGGGAGACGTCCTGGTGGAGCAAAGATCATAGAGCAGAGCTTGAATCGGCCTGTTCGCAGGGCCTTTCATCGCCCAGAGCTGCTTAAAATCAGCCGCGCCATCTTCCACCGCCCCGTGGTCAAATTGCTGCGTCAAGGCGATCGAGACTCCCAATGTTGAAGCCCCCGCCGGGCGATGGAAGATCCCGTGGCCGGTTTTAAGCCACTCCGGGCGATGAAAGACCCCGTGAACGGGCCGATTCAAACCCCACGATTTGGGGTGGTCGAAGCTGCTGTTGCTGGAGTTCAGAGTCAGTCACCAACCAGGTCAGCTCCCGATGTTACTGTCCACAAGGCCTTGCATGTGTGTGTGCGCATGCACCAAGAAATTGTGCACCCCGCCATGTTTTGATAGCGATTTCCGCCCCAGCCTGCAGGGAGAGGGTGGTGAAAATCAAGGGGTGGATCGAAATCCATTAAATAAACCAGTAAAACTTCACAGGAACCCGAGCGGCCACTTTTTCACATTGGAGGTGGTGGTTTCTGGAACGAGTTGCTAGACGTTTAGGGTGGCACGGTGGCGCAGTGGTAGAATTGCTGCCTTACAGCGCCAGAGACCCGGGTTTGATCTTGACTACGGGTGCTAGCTGTATGGAATTGTACGCTCTCCCCATGACCACGTGGGTTTTCTCCGGGTGCTCCGGTTTCCTCCCGCACTTCCAAAGACATACAGGTTTGTAGGCTAATTGGCTGCAGTGAAATTGTAAATTGTCCCTAGTGTGTAGGATAGTGCTAGTGTCGGGGTGATCGCTGATCGGCACGCATTCAGTGGGCTGTAGGACCTATTTCCGTGCTGTATCTCTAAAGTCTAATGTCAAAATACAAATCGCAAAACTCATCTGATATGCGAATGGTCTTAAGATGAAAAAAAACATGCAAACATGAACTATCGTTTGAGACATGAGGAACTGCAGATGCTGGAATCTTGAGCAAAACACAAAGTGCTGGATCAGGCAGCCTCTGTGGTGGGAATGGGCAGGTGACATTTTGGGTCGGGACCCTACTTCAGACTGATTGTCGTAGGAGGGAGAAAGCTGGAAAACATACGGAGGTGGCGATGGGGCAATGCCTCGAGTCAAGAGTGTTTTATTGTCATGTGTCCCAGATAGAACAATGAAATTCTTACTTGCTGCAGCACAACAGAATATGTCAACATAGTACACTGCAGACAAAATAGTGTACAAGAAAAAAAGCTCAGTGTGCATACATGTACACACACTCACATTGTATATATGGGTGTTTCCATAAATAAGGGTACCAACCTGCAATATGGGTGGCCAAATTTGAAAGTTATTGAATCATAATGAAATACCACAGGATTTAAAATGGGCCTACCTATGATCCTTTTGAGCTAAATTGTGATCAAAATCGACCAAAATGTAATACTTTCAAAATTTGAAAAAGAAACGAGAACATTTTTTAAATTTATAAGACATACTATACGAAGTGTGACCCATTGGGTCCCAGCATCACACGGGAGTGCTGGTCCCCCAACGCAATATTCCACCTCTCCATCAATTTCAATATAGGTGGCCAGGGGAGGGGCTTTCTGGAGCGCTAGTATGGGTGTTGTGTGCTGAAGGGACTGGTTTCCAGAGGGCTAGTATAGACATTGAGGGCCGAATGGATTATTGTGCTGGCAGCTCACTCACTCACAGCTGGTGGGCTCACAGTTGGTTCACGGCTATTCCTTGGAATTCCATTTCAAGCAGGTTGCAAGGGCATCAAATTCAAGTGCAGTTTCATACCATTTCAAGCATGGTGCAAGGCCACTAAAGATGGTGAGTCGTGATCGCTCCCTCCCTCATCTTGCAGAGACTGAGCCACGCCCACACTTCCGGCTTTTTTATAGTCCCTCCCACCAGAAGGGGCATGGCCTTCATGACATGATTGACAGGAGAGAGAATCTCAATATTTTTTAAACACTAATAACTCTTTTATTTTTCATCGATGGGGAAAATCCTCATCACCTGATGAGGGGAGTGGGACTCTGAGTAAGATGGACAAAAATCACAGCTGTACGTGGTAGCGCTTTAACTAAAATCAATATAAAACGCGATCAGGAAGTGGTCAAGATTTGGCTTTTAATTATATAGAAGGCATCTCTAATTAGGCAAGGCATCTCTAATTAGGCAAGGCTGCTCTAATTAGGCAAGGCAGCTTGCTTTAGCACTTTCAAACCCACTGGCAAAGCAGCTCGCTTGAGCACTTTCAAAACCAAAGGCAAGGCAGCTCGCTTTAGTACTTTCAAGCCCACTGGTAAAGCAGCTTGCTTTAGCACTTTCAAAACCAAAGGCAACGCAGCTCGAATTAGGTCAAGATTTGGCTTTTAATTATATAGAAGGCAAGGCAGCTCTAATTAGGCAAGGCATCTCTATTAAGGCAAGGCAGCTTGCTTGAGCACTTTCAAACCCAAAGGCAGCACAGCTTTAGCACTTGCAAACTAAACACACACTTTTGCATTATCAAACCACATTAAGGGCACTGACAAGTCAGTAAAACCACTCACAGTTTAGTAGACATGTGATTACTCTTTTATTAACACTAATTACTCTTTTATTTTTCATCGATGGGAAAAATCCTTGGCACCTGAAACTTACAAAATTCTTAGGGGGTTGGACAGGCTAGATGCAGGAAGATTGTTCCCGATGTTGGGGAAGTCCAGGACAAGGGGTCACAGCTTAAGGATAAGGGGGAAATCCTTTAAAACCGAGATGAGAAGAACTTTTTTCACACAGAGAGTGGTGAATCTCTGGAACTCTCTGCCACAGCGGGTAGTTGAGGCCAGTTCATTGGCTATATTTAAGTGGGAGTTAGATGTGGCCCTTGTGGTTAAAGGGATCAGGGGGTATGGAGAGAAGGCAGGTACAGGATACTGAGTTGGATGATCAGCCATGATCATATTGAATGGCGGTGCAGGTTCGAAGGGCCAAATGGCCTACTCCTGCATCTAATTTCTATGTTTCTATGAGCGGAGGGGGATTCTTGGCTTATATAGAGTTACTTAATTGCAAAATTAATGTAATCTTTTTGGTGTAAATTAGCCTAAGGATTTGGTGAAATCCTGCTTGCAAAATGTCACAAAAAAGGCAAGAAAACACAGGGACATCTCTAAACATAAAACTCTGATCTTGGATGTGTATTTATTTATGTGTGTGTGTGTGTGTTTGTGTGTAATCACATCTTTGCAAAAAAATGATGCGGTAACGATAAAAGTTTTACATATTCCGGTAGACATTTTCCCCCTGGAGCTCAAAATCACCTTATCTGAAAATGTCATGCTTTATTTCTCGAGTAATTAATGAAAATGTTCAAAAATCTGACAAAAATTTGAATTTAAAAACGATTGTCTTTTGCTGATGACATCACAATGAGTCCACGTGCCTTCTTCTTTGTGCTGCGAGTGATGTCACTCCTCCCGACCCCTCCTTCCTCCCCCCGTTATTCAAAAGGCGCAGCCGGAGATGAAATTGGGTCGTCGACTGAAGACCAAAGATCATAGCTGAAGACTGCGGCGGCCCAACTCACGGTCCTTTGGTCGATGCTTGCTCGCTCGCCGCCATGCCACCACACCCCCTGGTTGGTGCATGGTGGGGAGGTTGCTGCCGCTCTCTACCTACTGCCTCTGTCCTTTGCCCTCTATACTCTGCCTCTACCTGCTACCTCTGTCCTCTGCCCTCTGCCTCTGCTCCTGCCCCTGCCCTCTGCCTGCCTCTGCCCTCGCTCTCTAGCCGAGACTGTGAGTTGGCGGCTATGCTTGAGTGGATAGGACGGGGGATGGTGTAAAAGGAGCGAATTAAAAATATTAATATAATATCAAGGGGGGTAGTTAGTGTGTGTGTGACGCCGCAGCCCCCCCCCGAGGGGACGCGACCCAACGGGGCCCACTTAGTCTAGTATCTGATATGTTTCTTGGTAAAATCTGATCTTTTTTTGCTTCTGATCTCATCATTATCTGGTGGCTATCTACACACCATCGGTGCTATCATATCTATCTAATCTATCTACATCTATCTATATCTATCTAGTCATCTATCTATCTATCTATCATATCTATCTACTCTATCTATCTATCTATTATCTATCTTTCTATATCTATCTATCTATCTATCTATCTATCTATCTATCGATCTATTATTTACTATCTATCTCTAAAACTCTGATCTTGTGCTCTTCGGGTTTGCGCATTTTTTCTATTTGCGTAAACAATGTATGCGATAGGGGAGAGGAGTTATCGAGGGAGGCAGGGAATGACTGAGGGTAGGGGAAAGGAGTGGGACGGAGAGGTGAGGGAGAGATCCGGTGGGCGGCGCGACTGACATCGCAGCGGCCTCTGCAGTCCGTCTGTCTTTTTGTTATTTTTTGTCCCGTTTTAATGTAGTTTTTATTTTTTTTTGATGGGGTATGTGTGTGTGTGTGTGTGTGTGTAGGGGGTGGGGGGTGGGGGGGGTGAAACTTTTTAAATTTTTTCCCCTGCATGGAGAACCCGACCTTTCCCTGTCGGGTCTCCGTTGTCGTTGGGGCTGCACCGTGGAGCGGCCTCCAGCAGGAACGTCCTGGGGCTCCAGTCACGGAGCTGCGGAGCTACTCACCATCGTGGAGCTGACCGAGTCCGGAGCGGGTGGAGCGGTGGTGGCGCGCTGCTGCGACCCGACCCTCGGTGATTCGGAGGCTCCAACCGCAGGTCTGGTGGACAGTGACACCGGGAGCCCGCGGGTCCCGGTGGGAGACCGCCTTTCGGGGCTTCCGCAACGGCGACTTCTCCCGCCCGAGTAGCGGGGTCGAGGATGACCTGGAGCGGGGCCTTACATCATCGCCCGGCGTGGTTTCAACGGCTGTGGGACTTTGCCAGCGCCCACCCATGGGTCCAACAACAAGACCCGGAGCGCGGCCTTACATCACCCGGCGCTGCGTTAATGGCTGCGGGACAATTGTTATCGCCCGCCGGGGGCTCTGACTTTGACTCTGACATCGGGGGGAGAGGGAAGTGCAGGGGAGAGATACGTTTTTTTTTGCCTTCCATCACAGCGAGGAGGAGATGCGCTGTGATGGATGTCTGTGTAAATTGTGTTGTGTCTTGGGTCTTTTTTTTTCTTGTATGTATGACTGCAGAAACAACATTTCACTTGAGCCTCTATGAGGTTCAAGTGACAAATAAATTGTATTGTAATAAATTGTATTGGATTGTGGAGGGGAGGAGATGGGAAAGAAGAGGAGGGCGAGGGAGTGCTGGGGGATGAGGGGAAATGAGCCGTGCCTGCACAGTTGGGGGCTATGCATGACAATAGACAATAGGTGCAGGAGTAGGCCATTCGGCCCTTCGACTCAGCACCGCCATTCAATGTGATCAAGGCTGATCATCCCCAATCAGTACCCCGATTCCTGCTTTCTCCCCATATCCCCTGACTCCGCTATTTTTAAGAGCCCTATCTAGCTCTCTTGAAAGCATCCAGAGAACCTGCCTCCACCCCCCCTCTGAGGCAGAGAAATCCACAGACTCATCACTGTGAGAAAAAGTGTTTCCTCGTCTCCGTCCTTATTCTTAAACTGTGGCCCATTAGTGGTGCAATATTGCATTGGGAGGACGGGTTGCATTGGTCGAATGGGTGAGTGGTGGAATATTGCATTGGGGAACAGGTTGTGTTGGGGACCAGGCCTCCCGTGTGACAGGGACCCAACAGGCCCCACTTTGTCTAGTACTACTTAAAATACAGGATATGAAAATGAGAATATTACATAAAAAACAGGAAAATAACCTGGACTACCTTCGATTTTATAGAATCTGCAGTTCCTTCTTAAACAAAATAACCTGGACGTTTGGAGAGCTTCAGATTCACTACTGTGCTGTATTTACAGAAACACACGCACATACACATCTTGACCACTTCCTGTCTACGTTGTACATAAATTTTAGAAAAAAACACTACGCCATATTGCTATGATTTTTTCGCCATCTCACTAAGTCCTACTCCGCTCCAGCCATCCCAAGGTTTTTTCCGATCGCTGAAAAATAAGACTTATGAATTAAAAAAATCATGAGATCAGCTGATTGGTCCTCATGCCTGTCAATCACCAAAACGCAACCTTCCGGGTGGCCAGGACTATAATGCCCTGGAGGCCGGACATGAGTCAGTCACTGGAAGATCGTGATAGAGAGTCCACAACTGTGATTCTACGCTGTTAGTCAACTGAACTGTGAGTCTACTGAACTGTGAGTCCACAATGTGCTTGGAATAAATGATTTGTTAGCCCTTAATGAAATGAAATGAATTGTTTGGCCTGCCCTGTGCTTGAAATTGAAATGGAAATGAAATAAAATGAGTTGTTTGGCCTGCCCTGTGCTTGAAATTGAAATGGATATGGAAATGAAATGGAATGGCGGGGACGCGACTATTTCTCCGAGTCGCGTCCTCGCCCCACTCCTCGCGGCCTACCAGCTGGATCAGAGCGCCCTTTCCTGCTGGGGACCAGGAAACGGACCAGATCTTCAACAGCGTCTAGGCGCGGCGCTGGATTCACCGTGGAGCGGGGATGCCTACCTGGGTCGCCGTTTGGAGCTCCGGAGCGTTGGGCCGCTACTCCAACATCATGGAGCTGTGGTTTGGGAGTTTCCAATGCGGGCAGCGCTAACTGTCACCGCAGAATCCTGGGGGCCTTTGCCGAGGGCCGCCAACGCTGCATCTCCGCCCGGCACGGCCAGCGGACTTTGGAAGCTGCAGACTCCGGTAGGAGGTGGCAGAATCTGATGTCCAAGCCGCTGAGGATGTCCCCCAGCCCCGACGCCGGTCTTACATCACCCCGGCGAGCGGGCCTGAACATTGGGCCGCTCGTAGCAGCGACTGTGGAGGGCTCTGGGAGGCCTCGACCACGGGTGAACATTGGGGAACATTAGAGGAAGAAACTGACTTTGGTGCCTTCCCTCACAGTGGGAAACTTTGATTCTGCCGTGTGGGAATGTTTTATGTTGAATTCTATCAACTCTATGTTATGTTCTTTATTTTTACTGTATGGCTGTATGGTGATTACATTTGACTGTTCCAATTGGCACATGTGACAAATAAATGTATCTTGTATCTTGTAATGAAATTAATTGTTTGCCCTGCCCTGTGCTTGAAATGGAAATGGAAATGAGTTGTTTGGTCTGCCCTGTGCATGAAATTGAAATGGAGGAGTCCCTTTGGACCATCTGTAAGTATTCCCCCTGCAAGTATTAAACCTCACCCCAGTATTTGTCTCCCTCCCTTCATTGGCTCCCAGTGATATCATGGCCAGGGATCTCTTAGACTTTCCTCCTCAATTGCTGTGATCTGCAGAAAAAGATGAAAAATGTCTAAAATCGATTCTCCACCCTCTCCCCCTTCTCTCTCACAGAGTCTCTCACCTGTTTTGGGCAGAATTTCTGGCAGTTTCTGAGCTGCCAGCCCACCAGGCCTGAGTGACTGAGCTGCCAGCGCACCAGGCCTGAGTAACTGAGGTGCCAGCCCACCAGGTATGAGTGACTGAGCTGCCAGCCCAAGAATCCATTCAGCCCTCGATGTCCATACTAGCCCTCTGGAAACCTGTCCCTTTGATTAGCACTCCAAAAAGCCCCCCCCCCCCGCCCACTGGCCACCAATATTGGAATTGGTGGAGAGGTGGAATATTGCATTGGGGGACCAGCCCTCCCGTGTGAGCAATCAATCAATCAATCAATCTTTATTGTCATCTTGTAAAGCAACAGTGTACAGTGCAAAATGAGAAGACTTTTCCCAGGGAATACCGGAGCATCGCACATAAAACTTAAACATTTACACATAAAATAAAAACAATAAAAACAATCCAGTCTCCGATAAAACAGTACGAATAGTTAAAAAGTGCAGGTAAAAACAGCAACATTAAAATACAAGTAAAAACAGTCCCAACGGGTCCCACTTAGTCTCGGTGTATACACACACACACACGTAACAAACAGTGCAATAACAACAATAATAGTCTATGTATTTAAAAGCTTAATGGAGGTTACAGTATTTAATAGCCTAGTGATAGGTGGACACTGGAGGTTACTATATCCATCCTTTAGATCTTCTTTAGAAACTGCACGTGGTGAGTTGCCACACTCAACGCTATCATGCAACGTCCAAGCCCCTGAAACGACCGATCTACGCCTAAGGAGACATATTTCTTGTATATCCAGCACGGTGGTTCATCTGGTAGAGGCGCTGCCTCACAGCGCCAGAGACCCGGGTTCAATCCTGACCTCGAGTGCTGTCTGTGTGTGGAGTTTGCATGATCTCCCCTTGACCTCGTGTGTTTCCTCCGGGTGCTCCGGTTTCCTACCACATACCAAAACATGCGATTTTGTAGCTAATTTGGCACTCCGTAAATTGCCCCTGGTGTTTAAGGAGTGGATGGGGAGTGGGATAACATGGAACTCGTGTGAACGGGTGATCGATGGTCGGCATGGACTCGGTGGGCCGAGGGGCCTGTTTCCATGATGTATCTGTAACTAACTAATCTCTTGCAAACAGACTTTACTGTAGGGTCTCCCGTGGCTGCCTCTGCCAAGACCAGGGCTCCAGCTGCTGTTGCTAACAATAACCAGATATAGTGATAATTTCCTCATTGCAGTTGTAAAACTCATACCCCATAAACTGATGATTACGTTTGCCAACACACTGCAAGTCCAAAGTTAATTTACTCGTATGAAATGCATTGAGACATTTAACAGAGTCTCCACCTGAAATGTCACCCATTCCTTTTCTCCAGAGATGCTGCCCGTCCTGCTGAGTTACTCCAGCTTTTTGTGTCTATCCCTCTTAATCTATCTGTACCTGTCTAATTGTTTCTTAAACGTTTCGATAGTCGCTGCCTCAACTACCTCCTCTGGCAGCTCGTTCCATACACCCACCATCCATTGTGTAAAAAGGTTTGTTCATCTTTGCGTTTATTGTCACTTAACCAATTAAGGTACAGTGAAATTTGAGTTTCCCCTCAGATTGCTATTAAATCTTCCCTCCCTCCCACCCTTCATCTTAAACCTCTCGTAGAGTGATACAGCGTGGAAACAGGCCCTTCGGCCCAACTTGCCCACACCGACCAACAAGTCCCATCTACACCAGTCCCACCATTATGTGTTTGGCCCATAGTCCTCTAAACCTGTCCTCTGGTTCTTGATTCCCCTACTCTAGGTAAAAAACCTCACGGTTTTGTACAGGACCACAAGATCACCCCTCATCCTCCAGCGCTCCAAGGAACAGAGTCCCAGCCTGCTCAACCTCTCCCCATAGCACAGGCCCTCGTGTCTTGGCAACATCCTCGTAAATCTGCTCCGCACATTTAGAATAAAACTATATGTTAGTGAAAGTATTGTCATTCTACACACGGGCACCCAATCTTCATTGTCCTTCAATCAGTGCAGAGTCTTTTAGACCTGAACATAAATGATTCCATAAAGAGAACTGAATTAATGAGTTCACGTGATTGACAGTGACAGGTAAATTATAGAGGCAGGGTGTTAATTAGAGAAGACAGCTTTCACAGAGAAAACAAGGGTTTAATGGGGGGGATAGACAGATTGGCAGAATCATTTGCTTTTTTGTGAGTGAGCACAATATGGCTGGTTGATTGATTGAAAGATACAGCGTGGAAACAGGCCCTTCGGCCCACCGAGTCCACGCCGACCATCGATCACCCGTTCACACTAGTTCTATGTTATCCCACTTTTGCGTCCATTTGCAACACACTAGGGGGACAATTTACAGAGAGGGTCAATTAACCTACGAACCTGCACGTATTTTGGAATGTGGGAGGAAACTGGAGCAACTGGGGACAACCCATGCGATCACAGGGAGAACGTGCAAACTCCACACAGACAGCACCTGAGGTCAGGTCGGGATCGAACCCGGGTCCATGGCGCTGTGAGGCAGCAGCTCTACACGCTGCACCACTGTGCCGCCCCACTGAAACGGAAACTTCATTTTGAGTTTAGAGATACTGCGTGGAAACAGGCCCTTCAGCCCGTGCCGACCATTGATCAGCCCGTGTATCTATCTTATCCCATTTTTGTATCCTACACATTAGGGACAATTTATATCTTTGCTCTAAAGATTCTCAGAAGCAGGATTTCAAAAAATATCCTGTCCACATCATTATTCTAACAAAAAACCTTAAAGCAATGGTTCCCATCCTGGGGTAAATTTACCCCCCAGGGGGTAAATTTGTTAATTCTGGATTTGTACATAGGTTATCTCATTGACTGACTGCGTTTGGTTCTGGTGGACCGTTATCTGTTCATCATTAGTTGTTCATAAATAAGTGAAATAACATTGTTATGTGCTATTAAAGTTGCCGGGGTAAACGGGACGAAAAAGGTTGGGAACCCCTGCCTTAAAGCATTCACATGATTTCCGTTTGAAAATGTCTGCATTGCTAAAACATAGAGCCTTGGAGCCGTACAGCATTAAAACATCCTTTGGTCCAACTGGTCCATGCTGACCAAGGTGGCGTATCTAAGATCAATTTGCCCGCATTAGGTCCACGTCTCTCTGAACCATCTAAATGGGGTGGTGCAGTGGGAAGTTTCTTCCCAGCTGTTATCAGGCAACTGAATCATCCCACCACAACTAGAGAGCAGTCCTGAACTACAATTTACCTCATTGCAGACCCTTGGACTATCTTTGATCTTTGACCAAAGGTATCACCAAAAATACCAGAAGAGGTATCATATATAATACAAAAAAATTTGTATTACATATAACACAAAAATACCAGGAGGGAGTTGGCGCTGGACAAAGGGCTGTTTTTCAAGATGGCGGCGGATGAACGAGAGGGTTATTAGGGTCAGGATAGGAGGCCGTCAAAGCCAAGATAAGACTCTTAAGAACTTTGTGGGTGCCAGAAACGTGGTGACTTTTTATGTATTGTCCCGGTGAAGTTGCACTTTGGTACTTATCTAAGGTTGTGTACTTTAGTTTAGTTTAGAGATACAGCGTGGAAACAGGCCTTTCGGCCCACCCGAGTCCGCACCGACCAGCGATCCCTGCACATTAACACCATCCTACACACACTGGGGACAATTTACAAATATACCAAGCCAATTAGCCTACAAACCTGTACGTCTTTGTAGTGTGGGAGGAAACCGGAGCATTCGGTGAAAACCCACGCAGGTCACGGGGAGAACATACAAACTCAGTCAGTACTAACAGCACCCGTGGTCAGGATGGAACCCTGGTCTCTAATGCTGTAAGGCAGCAACTACCGCTGTTCCACCGTGCTCATCTATAGAATTATTTACTGAATTGTATGCAAAACAAGGATTTTGACTGTGCCTACGTACATAGGTACATGTAACAATAAAGTGTCGTCATCATCATTATCATACCTCCTGGTAAATACTGGCTTGTCTAACGCGACCAACACACACATAGCCCAGTGCAGTTGGCACACAAACTTAGAGCGCGCTCTGCAGGCAAATGCATATCACTGCAGCCAGTAAGCAGTCTTTAAACATTAGACTTAGACTTTAGAGATACAGCGCGGAAACAGGCCTTTCCGCCCACCGAGTCCGCGCCAACCACGATCCCCGTACATTAGCGCTATCCTACACAAACTTGGGATAATTCATAATTTACAAAGGCCAATTCACCTACAAACCTGTACGTCTGTGGGGGGGAAACTGGAGCATCAGGAGAAAACCCACTTGGTCACAGGGAGAAAGTACCAACTCTGTGTAGACAGCACCCGTAGTCAGGATCAAACCCGGGGTTCTGGAGCTGTGAGGCAGCAACTCCACCGCTGTGCCACCTTGCCAACCCAACAATCCAATGTTAGAAACAATGATGCAGGATAGATTACTCTATTCTTCCATTTTTGTTTTTGTTTTTTTTATAGAGAGCATGGAAGTTTATTTTAATATTGTCACGTGTACCGAGATACAGTGAAAAGCCTTTGCTTGCGTGCCAATCAGTCAGAGAAAATGCTATTCTTGATTACAATCAAGCTGTCCACGAAGCAAAGGATTCAGTGCAAGCCGTTCAATCCACCACGACAATGCTGGCCATCGATCACCCATTCAACTTTTGTTCTTCCCACATCCCCAAGATGTTCAAGTTTGCAGGTTAGTTGGCTCTCTGTAAAGTTCCCCTTGTGTGTAAGGGAGTGGATGAGAATGTGAAGCTCTACCTACTGTACGTGAGATTGTATTTATGTATGGGATGTCAGATTGCTTTGACAGCGGACAGAGCAAAACATTTCACTTTACCTTGGTACATGTGACAAAAATAAAACTAGTTGAGTTTAGTTTATTGTCACGTGTACCGAGGTACAGTGAAAAGCTTTTTGTTGCGTGCTATCCTGTCAGTGGAAAGACTAGACATGATTGCAATCAAGCTGTCCACAGTGTAGATACATGATGAAGGGTTTTGCATTTAGTGCAAGATAAAGCCCAGTTAAGTCTGATTAAAGATAGTTTGATGGTCTCCTGGACCTAGACCGAAACTGGAAGGGTGAAGCTGGCAGGATCAAGGATCCCTGATTGACGTGGAATTTTGAGGCTCAAGAGTCAAGAGTGTATTATTGTCGCATGTCCCAGATAGAACACCGACATTCTTACTTGCTGCAGCACAACAGAATATGTAAACATAGTACACTGTAAACAATATAATAAACGAGAAAAAAGTTCAGTGTGCGTACACACATACTCACAAGTACACACACGCAAACACACATATCTATATAATTAAAAGTCTGATCTTGACCACTTCCTGTTTGCACTGCACATTGATTTTAGAAAAAAAAATCTACCACTTACGGCTGTGATTTTTGGCCATTTTACTCAGAGTCCCCCTCCGCTGCGCAGGATGAGGATTTTTCCCATTGATGAAAAATAAAACTTACTAATGTTTAAAAAATGTTGCGATTCTCTCGCCTGTCAATCACGCCATGAAGGCCACACCACTTCCGGTGGGAGAGGGGAGGGACTACAAAACCTGGAAGTATGGATGTGCCTCAGTCTCTGCAAGATGGGGGAGCAAGAGGTCATGACTCTCAGTCTGAGCTGTGAATAACACTGAACATATGTCTATTAAACTGAGTGTGGTTTTACTGACCTGTGAGGGGCCATAATGTGGTTTGAAAATGAATTTTGAAAATGAAAATGTGGTTGGTTTGAAAAATTGTGGTTGGTTTGAAAAGCAAGGTGTGGTTTGTTTGAAAAGCAAGCAAGGTGTGGTTGGTTTGGTTGGTTTGAAAAGCAAGCTAGGTAAGTAGTAAGTAAGTAAGTTTTATTTATATGGCACATTTTAAGTCGCATTGACACCAAAGTGCTTTACATAAAATAGATAAGTTTCCATACAAACCATAGAAAAAGGTTAAAAAAATTAAAAAAATGGACACAACACATTATAGAGTTCAACACAAACGTCCCCCCACAGCAGAATCAAAAATTTCCACTGTGGGGAAAAGGCACCAGAAAGTTAAGTCCTCTTCCTCTGTGAAACACCCGAGGTCGGGGCCCATTTGTGGCCTTGCAGTCAGTCCGATATTTTTCAGGGCCCTCTTGCCATGAAGGAGGAACTCCGGCATCGGGTGAAACATTCCTCAGCCGCTTGGAAAGTCTGGAGCGGCTGCCTCCTCCCCGGAGACCGGGGCACTCATAGTCCTCAGGCTGCGCCGGTTGGAGCTCCGACCCCGGCGAACTCAATCCCAGGCTCCGCGGCGCTCCAAATCCAGCGCTACCCGCGGCCGGACGCCCGCAGCCACAGCTCCGCGATGTTGGGAGTCGGCGGCCACAGCGCTCCGGAGCTTACTGCACGGCGACCCGGTAAGGCATCGCCCGCTTCATGATGGTGTCCCAGCGCTGCGCCACTGCCGAAGCTGTAGTCCCAGCCGGTCCCGACAGGAAACGCCGCTCCATTCTCGATGGTAGGCCCCGAGGACGGGGCGAAGAAGCAGCTCGGAGGGATGCTGCCTCTCCGACCAGGTAGGGGACTAAGAAATAAAGTTTCCCCCTCCCCACCACATAAAAGACCTCCAACTAACATTTTATTTCAGGACTTAATATAAAAAAAAGGTGAAGAGATGGACTGCGGGCAGGCTGCCATACACAGACGGCGCCCACTCCTGCACCAGGTGTGGTTGCTTTGAAAAGCAAGTTTGAAAATCCATATATTTAAAAGTCAAACCTTGACCACTTCCTGTTTGCGCTGTAAATTGACTTTCGCTACCATTTACAGCTATGATTTTTGGCCATCTTACTCAGTCCCCCTGGAGCTGTCAGGGCCAGAGGATTTTTCCCATCGGTGAAAAATAAAAGACATTAATGTTTAAAAAATGTTGAAATTCTCTCTCCTGTCAATCATGCCATGAAGGCCACGCCCATTCCGGTGGGAGGGGGAGGGGCTATAAAACCCGGATGTGTGCACGTGCCTCAGTCGCTGCAAGATGGGGAATGGAGAGGTCACGACTCTTAGTCTGAGCTGTGACTCAACTGAACACTAAACACATATTTACTAAAGTGAGTGTGGTTTATGTGGTTTATTTGGAACTGTGTTTGGAAGGAATAAATGTTTAACTATGCCTTGTTGAAAGGTATGGCTAATAGAAAAGTGTGGCTATTGACTGTGCCTTTATTTTTAAATGCGTTTTATTTTTTAAATGTGGCTTGCGTTTTAAACGTGGCTTGCTGTGCAACAGGTTATGGAAGGAAAAACCATGAACAAATGTTGTATTATATCAGAACTGTGTTTAATGCAAAATTGCCACTCATTCCGTGACTTCCTCTTAGTGGAGAGGTGGCGCTGATTGCGTCATTGCCGGTGACTTCCTCTTAGTGGAGAGGTGGCGCTGATTGCGTCATTTCCGCTTAGTGGAGAGGTGGTGCTGATTGCGTCATTTCCGGTGAGTTCAGAGGTGGCGCTGAGTGCAGAAGGCCCCGAGTGGAGACGCCGCCCTGAACTGTTTGAGTAATTCAAGAGAGCTTACTGCCATACATATGGTGAGTGTGTGTGTGTTTGTTGAAAGTTATTTAAAGCACGTGTTTGCAGTAGCAGCAGCTCTGGAGGAGAGTTTCAGAATAAACAAGGTTTTAAACATTTGAATCATTTGGTTTAGACACACCTGTGTTCTTATTTTCAAACTACTTACATAGAGTATATGGTTAGTAGCAGGATTCAGTATGCTTACCACGTTCTGAAGTTACTTGGCATTTTAGTATTGGTGCTGTGTGTGAGTGTGTATCTGTGTGTGTGTCTTTTTGTGTGTATAAGTCTGTGAGCGTCCTGTGTGTGCGTCCGTGTGTGCGTTTGTTGGAGTGCTGTGGAGTTGGACTTGCTGCCCGCACTCTGCTTGGAGTGCTGTGAGGTTGGACTTGCTACCTGCACTCTGCTTGGAGTGCACACAAGACTCATTCACATTTTAAACTTTAATAAACCCTTTTTCCACTTGCCATGTCTGCGTGTTCTTCATCCCAATGGGTACCTAATAGGTAGGAGGCACACAAAAGTGCTGGAGAAACTCAGCGGGTGCAGCAACATCTATGGAAATAGGCAACTTTTCGGGCTGAAACCCTTCTTCAGGATAGGTAGGAATGGCTGCACGGTCGGAGAGCCACTAAGAGTGCATGGGGGGGGGGGGGGTTGAGGGGAGATGGACTAAATGCATGGGGGAAGGGGAATGGCAAGGAGCAGAGTTGGGGGTGAAGGGAGGAGGGGTAACTGAGTGAGCTGCCACCACATCAGCTGTAAGTGACTGAAGTGCCAGCCCACCAGCCATGACTTAGTGAACTGCCAGCCCACCAGCTATGACTCACTAAACTGCAAGTCCAAGAATCCATTCAGCCCACAATGTCCATACTAGCCCTCTGGAAACCAGTCCCTTCAGCCCACAACACCCATACTAGTGCTCCAGAGATCCACGCAAGGATAAACTTTCCTACTTCATTGCTGTGATCTGTAAAAAAAGATGAAAATGTCTCAAATTGATTGTCCACTCTCCCCCCCCCCATCTCTCTCACATAGTCTGTCACCTGTTTTCAGCTGCTAGTGCATCTGAAAGCACTAGCAATTTTGCGATCTCCCGCAGCTGCGGAAGCCTCCGACTGCAAGCTTTCCCTGGACCGCTGGAGAGAACCCGACCCGACCCGACTGGGAATCACAGGTACTGTACCTGGAAACACCGGGAAGCCCTCCGGAGCCAACGAGCAGGATTTCCCAGGAGGAACGAAGCTGGAGCTGCCGACTGTGAGGGAATCCCAGTTCCAGCGCAGGTTCGCAGAAACAGCATGTACAGCAAGTACAGTACCTGGAAACTACGGGGAGGCCTCCACTGTGTCCGGAAACGTGGCCGTCGGGCAGGACTTCAGGTCAGACTGAAGCGCAGGTGACTTCGGCAGCCTCTCCCTATTGGCCAATGTAGTCCCTTGAAAATAAAGTGGAGGACTTAAGGGCAAGGCTGCTTTACCAATTGGAGCTGAGGAAATGCTCTCTGTTCTGTTTCACAGAGACATGGCTCACCCCCAGCTCCCCACTGTGTTTTTAATGTCTCTCTGTGTCTTGTGTGGGGGGTGGTTATGGTCGCCTCCTCCACGGAGAGGTGACTTACTCCATGTCGCCTCCTCCGTGGCCTAACATCGAGGATTGGAGCGGCTTTTCCCGGAGACGTGCCCGGTGCTTCAGCAGCGGGCACAGCGAGGACACTTTCGTCGCAGAGCGGGGGAGCCCTCGCCGGGGGTCGCCAGAGGGGAGCGCTCTATTCGCCGTTCTCCGGCAGGCTGAAGCCGCAGTCTACAAAGCTCCAGTTGGTGCGTGGTCCGCAGCCTGGGATCCCTCGTTGGGAGAAGAGCTCCGACCTCCGGCCCGCGGCCAACTTCTACCGCGGGGACTTACCATCGGAGCAGGGTCCCTCGACGGGGATCCATGGAGAGGAGCTCCGACCGTCGGCCCTGCAGTCTGCAGTGCTTCTTGCTGTGGGGACTTTAAATCTGCGACTACCACCAACTTGAAGCTGCGGTCTCTGGTGGGTGAGGCATCGATTCAGGACTTACCTGGACTTACCTTGCCTGCAGCGGCAGCTGCGGAGGGTAGAGGACCCGACCACAGGGGAAAATGGATGACTGGCCATATTTTGTGCCTTCCACCACAGTGATGAATGCTGTGGTGGATGTTTATGTTAAATTTTTATTGTGTATGTTGTGTTCTTTTTTTATTGTACCGCTGCTGGCAAATTCATTTCACTTGCACTTTATGTGCAAGTGTCGAATAAAACTTGACTTGACTCAGCAGTCCAGCCTGAAGGGTCCTCAATCCACCATATGGACCATACGCAGACATCTGGGAAAGAGAGAGGACGGGGCGTCTGCCTCGTGGCCAACTCCACGTGGTGTTTAGACGTGGCAGTCCTTTCCAACTCCTGCTCCCACACCTCGAACATCTGGCAGTGAAGTGCCGTCCCTTCTACCTTCCGAGTGAATTCACTTCCATCATCCTTACCGTGGTCTACATCCCACCTCAGGCAGACATCCGCCTGGCACTGGAGGAACTGCACGCCGTGGTCAACAAACACCAGACGGCTTACTCAGAGGCATTTACCACCATAGCTGGAGACTTCAATAAAGCAAACCTTAAAAAATCGCTCCCTGACTTCTACCAACATGTCTCCTGCTGCACCAGAGGACCAAACACCCTCGACCACTGTTACACCACCATCAAGGATGCCTATTGCGCTATCCCCCACCCTCACTTCGGCAAATCCGACCATACCGCGGTGCTGCTACTTTTTACGCGCGCTTTGATAGGGAAAACACTGATGTGCCTTCCCAAGCCCCCATTAGCTGTGATGGTATTTTGGTCACAGAGGTCGATGTCAAAAAATCCTCCAAAGGGGTGAACCCTCGAAAAGCACCTGGTCCTGATGGTATACCCGGTCGTGTTTTGAAAACCTGTGCGGACCAACTGGCTGGAGTTTTTACGGACATTTTCAACCTCCCACCGGCTTTAAAAGGGCATCAATTATACCAGTGCCCAAGAAGAGTAAGGTGACGTGCCTCAATGACTATCGACCAGTGGCACTAACGCCGGTGGTGATGAAGTGCTTTGAGAGGTTGATCATGGAGCAAATCAACTCCTACCTCGACAAAAACCTGGACCCACTGCAGTTCGCTTACTGCCACAACAGATCAACGGTGGATACGATCTCGCTGGCCCTCCACTCCACTCTGGACCACTTGGACAACAAAAACTCATATGTCAGGCTGTTATTCATCGATTACAGCTCGGCATTTAACACAATCATCCCCTCCAAACTGGTTACCAAACTCGCAGAACTGGGTCTCTGCGCATCCCTCTGCAACAGGATCCTCGACTTCCTCATCCACAGACCACAGTCTGTTCGTATTGGTGGAAATGTGTCAGCCTCAATAACAATCAGCACCTCAAGGTTGCGTGCTCAGATTCCTGCTGTACTCACTCTATACTCATGACTGTGTAGACGTAGTAGAACTCCATCATCAAGTTCGCTGATGACACCACTGTTGTGGGACATATCACTGATGGAGATGAGTCAGAGTACAGAACAGAGATTGACCGATTGACCAAATGGTGTCAGCACAATAACCTGGCTCTCAACACCAGCAAAACCAAGGAACTGATTGTAGACTTTGGAAGGGGTAGGATGGGGACCCACAGTCCCGTTTATATCAACGGGTCGATGGTTGAAAGGGTCAAGAACTTCAAATTCCTGGGCGTGCACATCTCTGAAGATCTTTCCTGGTCCGAGACCACTGACGCAATTATAAAGAAAGCACATCAGCGCCTCTACTTCCTGAGAAGATTACGGAGAGTCGGTATGTCAAGGAGGATTCTCTCAAACTTCTACAGGTGCACAGTAGAGAGCATGCTGACATGCATCATGGCTTGGTTCGACAACTTGAGCGCCCAGGTGCGGAAAAGACTACAAAAAGTTGTAAACACTGCCCAGTCCATCATCGGCTCTGACCTCCCTACTATCGAGAGGATTTATCGCAGTCGCTGCCTCAAAAAGGCTGGCAGCATTATTAAAGACCCATACCACCCTGGCCACACACTCATCTCCCCGCTACCTTCAGGTAGAAGGTACAGGAGCCTGAAATCTGCAACATCCAGGTTCAGGAATAGCTGCTTCCCCACAGTCATCAGGCTATTAAACTCAACTCAACCAAAACTCTTAACATTAATAGCCCAATGCACTTTATCTGTTTATTTATTTATATGTGTATATATATATTCTATGGTATCTGGACACACTGATCTGTTCTGTATTTATTTATGCCTACTATATTCTGTTGTGCTGAAGCAAAGCAAGAATTTCATTGTCCTATCTGGGACACATGACAATAAACTATCATGAATCTTGAGAAGATGTACAATTTAATGTCTATTTTTTTAATACAGATTTTTTCTAGATAGGCAATAAATCTATTTAAAACATTATCTGTGTGAGTTGGTTATAGATAACTGACATACACAAATATACCTAAATGATATATAGCTATGTAGCATATCCAAGTGTGGTGTGTCGGAAGGAACTGCAGTTGCTGGTTTACACCGAAGATAGACACAAATTGCTGGAGTAATTCAGTGGGACAGGCAGCATAACTGGAGATAAGGATTGGGTGACGTTTCTGGTCGACCCGAAACGTCACCCATTCCTTCTCTCCAGAGATGCTGCCTGATCCGCTGAGTTACTCCAACATTTTGTGACTATCTATATCCAAGTGTCAGGTGATAATCAAATCCTAAAATGTGTGCTTGATTGCCAGTCAAAATGCATAAACTACATACAATTAAAAAGAAAAAGGCCCGGAAAGAGTGGATGTGGAGGGGATGTTTCCACTAGTGGGAGAGTCTAGGACCATTGGACATAGCCTCACATTAAAAGGACATACCTTCAGAAAAGAGACGAGGAGGAATTTCTATAGTCAGAGGGTGGTGAATCTGGAATTCATTGCTACAGAAGGTGTGGAGGCCACGTCAATGGATATTTTTTAAGGCGCAGATTGACAGATTCTTGATTAGTACGGGTGTCAGGAGTTTTGGGGAGAAGGCAGGAGAATGGGGTTGAGGGAAAGATGGATCAGCAAGGATTGAATGGAGTAGACTTGATGGGCTGTCTAGGAACCTAATTCTGTTCCTATAACGTATGAATATGAGCATTAAGGAAATTCCCATTGAGGGACCAGCTTCACTCCATCTTTCCCTCTTGTATCTGAAACCAGATCTCCAAACCCAAACAGTAGCGTGGGATTTCTCCGGATGCTCCGGTTACCACCCATATCCCAAAGACATGGGGGTTTGGAGGTGAATTGGCTTCTGTAAATTGTCCCTAGTGTGTAGAATAGAACTAATATGTACAGGGTGATGACTGGTTGGCGTAGATTCGGTGGGACAAAGGGCCTGTTTCCATGCTGTACCCTAAACTAAACTACACATAGTGTGTCAAGGTGGCACAACGGTGGAGTTGCTGCCATACAGCGCTGGAGACCCGGGTTTGATCCTGACTACGGGTGCTGTCTGTACGAAGTTTGTGCATTCTCCCTGTGACCACGTGGGTTTTCTCCAGGTACTCTGGTTTCCTCCCACTCAAAAGACATACAGGTTTGTACTGCCCTAATTTGACAAAAGGAAGCAACTGACAATTTTGTCAAAATCGAATTATTGCTTGTTTTAGGACATTTGAGATATGCTCTACACAATGGTGAACAAAATAAGTCTTCAATGAGTACAATTTGAAAATATTTATACCAGAGAAGTAAGAAATTCCATCACAGAGAGCTGCAAGAAAAACACGTTTTCCTCATTTACAACAAAAACGCCTTTCTGTCAGTTGCTTCCTTTTGTCAAAGTAGGGCAGTGTCGGCTAATTAGCTTCAGTAAATTGTAAATTGTCCCCAGTTTCTAGGATAGTGATCGCTGGTCGGCGTGGGCTCAGTGGGCCCAAGGGCCTATTTCCGCGCTGTATCTCTAAACTAAACTAAGATGAAACAATCAGGTGGGTGGTAACTCCGTCTGTGGGTTCTCTATAGAGCCGGCACTCATTGATCGTTTGAAGTTTAAAACAAATATTCACAGCTTATCTGCCCTGTGGTCAACTTTACAAATGAGTCACTATTTTGTGGTGAACTTCCTTTTAGAGAAGTGAAAACACCAGTTTGATATTTCGTAGGAGAGGGCTGATGGAGAAACGTTTGAAAGTCTGAAGAAAGGTCTTGACCTGAAACGTCATCCATTCCTTCTCACCAGAGATGCTGCCTGTCCCGCTGAGTTACTCCAGCTTTTTGTGTCTATGTCACATTTAGCATTTCTTATCCTTGGAGTCTGCGGTCACCTTGGACTTCCTCCAGTTGGGTCTTCTACACCTCTCGTCGATGCTGGGAATACACTCCAAGTTCCACACCTGATCACTTTTGGCCGGAGGGTAAACTGCCTTCACATAGTGGCGGATCAGCCTCAGGCGCACTGGGTCCAGTTGCTTCTTGTTACACGCCCCCGAATGGTTGTACTGCACTCTCAGGTTTTCGGACGTAAACAGCTCAGGGAAGATCCTGACCAGAAGCCGGGCGCACAAGTTCCCGACCGACAGACTGTCCTGGACTATCTCCTTTAGATCTTTGTTGGACACTAGATGCTTGGTGGGCACGGGGAAGTCAACAGTGGGGAAGATGAGTTGTTGGAGGGGGACCTTGCAGAAGTTTCCGTAATAGCGTTCTGTCCGGTCTCGTGCTGCCTGTGGTTGAACGGAGTCCCTCTTGGCCTGCTTTTGCATCTGCTTTTCCTTCACTCTGTCGCGGTATGGGATAGACTTCTTTATCTGCTGGTGGTAGACGCGCCGTTGTTCCATGTCCCATCGGCGGCAGCGTTCGTCCAACTTGGACATAAACTCACGTTTCCAAGTCTTGTCGCGTTTGGCCCTGGGGCAAATCAGCTGCACGTAGTGGCGGATGAGCTTGATCCTCACGGGATCCAGTTGCTTCTTGCCCAGGGACCCGCTGCAGTTGTACTGCTTCCTCAGGTTCTCCGGTGTGAAGAGCTCGGGGAAAAACTGCACCAACAGGCGGGAGGCAAAGTTGCGGAAGGACCGGCTTTTCTCGTAGATGTTCTTCAACTGGTGTCTATCGAGGATGTGTTGCGGGCAGGGCACCTCAAAGTCCGGAGCAGGTATCTCCAACCGGTTGAAGTCCACAGGCTCCAGCCAGAACTTCGGTATGGACCTTTCGAGGTCCTCTTGGCTGCCCACCATTGTGGCATTGGAGGTCCCAATGCTCTCGTCCCTCTGCCTGTCCGAGTCACTGTCGTCAGAGTGCACACACCCCAGCTCCTGGTCGAGCCGCCGCTCCACCAGCTCCGTCCATGCCTCCTCGTCCCGCACCTCAGGGTAGTAGATCTCACAGTATCTCCTCACCACCTGCATCTTCTGGGGGTCCAAGGCTTGCTTGCTTGAAGAGCCGCGGCAGCTGTACTGTGACGCCAAGTGCCTGGAGTCAAAGAGCTCCGGGAAGAGGCGGTGGAGGAGCAAGGCAGCAAATTCACCGGGCGACGAGGCCCCCTCTAGGTACTCACTGATCTCCTGGGCTTCCAGCACCAAGTCCGAGTTGACGCTGCTGAGGGAGTCCAAGGACAGGGCTTCCTCTGGCGGGTTGTCCTCCACATAGCTGTTAGACTGGGTTTGCCCCAAGTCATGGTCTTCCTGGTCGATGCTGACCACCTTGGAGATCTGCTGACTGCGCTCCATCTCCCTCTGTGCCCAGTAGCTGTTGAAGAAGTCGTTGAGCTGCGGGAGGCAGTCCACCCTCCACACGTCTCCATTCCCGCCCGACGGGTAACAAACCTCCACGTAGTTTCGGATGAGTTGTAGGTGGAGGGTGTCCAGCTTCCTCGTGGGCGTGGTGCTGCACGCTCGGCAACCCATGTCAGCCTGGTCTTCGGCCAAGAGCTCTGGGAAGAGCTGGAGGAGCAGGCGGCAGGAGAGGTCCCCCGGGGACGAGCTCTGCTCCAGGAGCTGCTTCAGCTCACCGTTGTTCAGCCGGTACTCGGCCGGTGGTGGGAAGTCCACCACAGACTCTCCTTCGCTGATGTGCCTCTTGATGCGGTCCACCTCCAGTGACAGCAGGTCGATCTTGCTGTGGAGCTGGGTCATGGTGGAGTTCAGCGTGTTGAGGGTGAAGAACATCTTGTGGATCAGGGAGTAGAGGGTGGGCTCGGCTCCAGTGGCCTGGGGCGACAGGATGCTAGAGTAGTTCTTGTGGCCATCGGTCAGGTGGTGTTGCTGGAGGAGGCTGTTGGAGAAACCTCCATCAGTGGCCGACTGCTGCTCTCCCTTTAGTAGCAATGTTACAAAATTTTGAGATTTTAAAAATCAAGTCTGCAATTTATCCCATCAGATAAAGCATAACAATAAGTTTAATTTGACACCAAATTCACTTTCATATCTCAAGTATTAAAAAAGTTATGGCCATTTTCATACTCGGAAATTAGCATCTTGTTCCCTATTGATTTTCAATGGACATTACAAAAAAGCTGTGATCTTGGATAGTCAAAAGCCCATTTCTTAAGGAAAGATTAACATTTTTAAATAGCCTAAGTGTCCAAAGATTATTCACAAATAAGTCACAATATAACATGATTTTTATATCTAATTTACATTAATTTATAGGCCAAATGGAAGGAATTTAGTGTTCAATTGATGTAAATAAATGCACATTTATATCGGCTTTCTAGTGGGTTCAATATAACATGATTTTTATTAGTGCCCTCAAATGCCAAGAAAAATACTGCGGGATATAAAAAGCCCAAAATGAACTACTCGCTATAGATAACTTTAATTACAGGGTTATATATATGCCCCATTTAATGTAAAAATAAGGTACATACCTTTAATTGTTTGCTTTATAAAACCCTGGGGCTGCGAGAGGTTGCGGAATCAGAGAGTAATTTTAAAACTATTATAACTATATTATCGAGGCCTATAAAACTAATAATACCTTTTACGACCGGGTCTTGCAGCGATTTTTCGTTAATGATTTACTAGGCTGAACATCTGCGATTAGAACAGCCTAGTAAAAATCGCGTTTTAAACCCGCCCCCTCCAAACAGCGCCAAAATCGCGGACATGGCTGAGGGCAGATTCCCAATGACGATTCAGGTAGGTTTTGTAACATACCTACCTTTAGCAGGCTCCGTCGGTCCGAGATCTTGTGCGTGATGCCGTACAGGGGCTTCCCGAAGGAGGGTCCAGCCCGTACAGTCTCGTCGTTCCCCAGCAACGGAGCGTCGCTGGTTTCCCTTATCCTGCTTGTACCCTCCAGGAACCTCTGGGAAGAGCTGGAGCCCCTCAAACTGGCAAGCATGTCCTTGGGGAAACAGAGTGAAAAAGCTACAATGAACCTCGACCTACACAATCTTCACATTGCTAAACATTTTAACTCCCCCTCCCATTCCCACACTGACCTGTCTGTCCTGGGCCTCCTCCACTGTCAGAGTGAGGCCCAGCACAAATTGGAGGAACAGTATCTCAAGTGGGACCCGTTCTCACACTGGAGGCCTGGTCCCCCAACACAACCCGTTCACCCCCACCACTCCACCAATTCCAATATTCCACCATTCACGCACAGCCCCAACTGCGCTGGCGTGGCTGACGGGTTCCCGTTGTGACGCCGCTGACTCACAGTTCACTCAAACACGGCTTCTGGACTCACAGTTCACTCACTCACGGCTTCTGGACTAACAGTTCCCTCACTCACGGCTTCCGAACTCACAGCTCACTCACTTACGGCTTCTGAACTCACAGTTCACTCATTCACGGCTTCTGGACTCGACTCACTCACTGACGGCTTCTGAACTCGACTCACTCATGGCTCCGCTGACTGACTCACGCCCGACTTCTGGACTCATGCCCGGCCTCCGGGGCTATACTCTCCTCGCCCCTGTGATTGACAGCGGGTGCCGGAAGGGGTGTTACCTTCATGGTGACTGACAATTGAGAAGACCAATCTGCTGAACTCACGATTTATAAACCTTCATAACCTTTGTAATATTCCACCGATCGGAACAAAACATGGTGCACTTGGAGCAGAGGGTAACAGTGAGTAAGGTGGCAAAAACAAATCAGCGATATATGGTACCATTTCTGCGCAAATTTAAAAACGCAGACCAGAAGAGGACAAGATGAGAGATTTAATACAGATTTCTCCAACTCCATGTAATCCTTGCTTTCCCTCTCTCTCCATCCCTCCTCCATCTACGTTTTCCGACGTTTGACTGTCTCCTGATTAAATGTTATCTTTATATTCCTCGTTGTCACCTTCCCCTAGCTAACAATGATCTATTCTACATTTGAGCTGCATCTCCTTTGATCTCAGGTTTTCACACCTTGCCTTTCCATATCTCGTTTCCCTCTCTCCTGGCTCTCAGTCTGAAGGGTCTCGACCTGAAACATCACTCATTCCTTCTCTCCAGAGATGCTGCCTGTCCCGCTGAGATACACCAGTATTTTGTGTCTATCTTCGGTATGAATATTGATTTCCTTGATTTCAAGTAATCCTTGCATTCCCTCTCTCTCTCCGTCCTTCTACCACCCTGCTAGTCATCCTGCTAGTGTCACTGCTGTCCTGCTTAGTTTCACTGTTCCTACACCCTCGTTATCACATTCTCTACAGCCAACAATAGACCATTGTGGGCTCCACCATTCCTTGATTATCCTTGCTGGCCTTGATTTGTTCTTTTCATACATACCCGAAACGTCACCCATTCCTTCCTTTCCTTTATCATCATTACTTTTTTGCATATCTTTCATTCATTGTTCTTTATCTCTCCACATCACCGTCTGTCTCTCATTTCCCTTATCCCTGACCAGTCTGAAGAAGGGTCTCCACCCAAAACGTCACCCATTCCTTCTCTCCAGACATACTGCTTGTCCCGCCGAGTTACTCCAGCATTTTGTGTCTTTCTTCTCATACTTGCAGCCACTGATTCCCAATATTCACTGAAGCTTGGCACAAAATGGTGGAGTAACTCAACGGGACAGGCAGAATCTAGAGATATGGAAGAGTAAGATGTGAAAAGGACAGATCAAAGCAGATGCTGCTCATGGAAATGTACAAAGGTCATTGTTGGCTGAGGGGAAGGTGACAACGTGGAAACAAACAGTAAAATTAATCAGAAGGATAGTGAAACTAGTCAGAGAACTAGGGTCAGGGGGAGGGATGGAGAGAGAGGGAAGGCAAGGCTTGTATGAAGTTAGAGAAGTCAATATTCTTACCGCTGGGGTGTAAACTGCCCTAGCGAAATATGAGGTGCTGTTCCTCCAATTTGCATTTGGCCTGGAGGAGTATATAAGGTCAGCTATATGATTTTACCATTGTACACAAAACAAAGCATTTCACTGTACCAAGGTACATGTGACAATAAAGTATAATTGAATCATTGATTATATTTAATCGTCATACACGCATAAAATAGGTTCTGGATAGAGCAGATGTAGAGAGGATGTTTCCACTAGTGGGAGAATCTAGGACCACAGATCCTCAGAATTAAAGGACGTGCCTTTTGAAAGGAGATGAGGAGGAATTTCTTTAGTCAGAGGGTGGTGAATCTGTGGAATTCATTGCCACAGACGGCTGTGGAGGACGTCAATAGGTATTTTGAAGGCAAGGTTTGACATATTCTGGAGTAATCCGGGTGTCAGGGGTTATGGGGAGAAGGCAGGAGAATGGGGTTAAAAGGGAATGATAGATCAGATATGATTGAATGGCGTAGACTTGATGGGCTGAATGGCCGAATTCTGCCCCTGTATCTTATGAAAATGAGAAAGTAATACATACCAGTGTTAAATGTAGCAATAAAGAACTGCAGATGCTGGTTATATAAAAAAAAAGACACAAAGTGCTGGAGTAACTCAGCGGGTGAAGCAGCATCACTGAAGGACATGGATAGGCATATGGATGAGAAGGGAATTGGATAGGCATATTGGATAGGCATATGGATGAGAAGGGAATGGAGGGTTATGGTATGAGTGCAGGCAGGTGGAACTAAGGGAAAAAAGTTGTTCGGCACGGACTTGTAGGGCCGAGATGGCCTGTTTCCGTGCTGTAATTGTTATATGGTTATATGGATAGGTGATGTTTTGGGTCGGGACCCTCCTTCCAACTGTGGTGGGGGGAATGAAATCTGGATGAGAGTTGAGGGCAGGACAAATTCTGGCAAGTAATAGGAAGATACTGCATTTGTTGGTGTCAAAGAACATTAGAACTAAAAGATCGTTGTACGGTCAAAATACATTGCAATGTTCATGATCTAGTGGTGCTGACTGTGTGGAGTTTGCACGTTCTCCCCGTGACAATGTGTGTTTTCTCCGGGTGCTCCCACACTTGAATGACGTACAGGTTTGTAGGTTAATATAGTTTTGGTAAAACTGTCTCCATTGTGTAGGATAGTCCTGGTGTACGGGGTGATCGCTGGTTGGTGCAGCATCGATGGCCAGAGGGCCTGTCTCCGTGCTGTATCTCTAAAAGAAACCATGGAGACCTGACCATTTGGGTCGGGACCCTTCATCAGACTGATTGTTTAGTTTAGGTTAGTTTAGAGATACAGCGCAAATCCACACCAACCAGCGATCCCCGTACACTAGCACCACTATGGACAATTTACAATCTTTACCAAACCCAGTTAATCTACAAACCTGTACGTCTTTGGAGTGTGGGAGGAAACTGGAGATCCCGGAGAAAACCCATGCGGTCACAGGGAGAACGTACAAACTCTGTACAGGCAGAACCAGTAGTCAGGATGGAACCCGGGTCTCCGATGCTGTGAGGCAGCAACTCTACCGCTGCCCACCGTGCCACCCATGTTTGTGGTGATTGTGGTGGGGCAATGAAAGATGGAAGAGAGGTGAGGCCAGGACAAAGTCAGGCAAGTGATAGGTGGATGCTGCATTTGTTCGTGTCAAAGAGCATTAAGATGAAAATAACTTTGTACGGTTAAGCTAGATTGTAGTGTGGATGACATTACCTCACAGTTAAGTCTTCTCCATTTATAGATGATGGGGCTTTCATGGTCTAGGGTCGTCTCACCAAACCCATTGTGTATCTGTTTCCGTTTCAGTGCGTTGGGTACAATGCTGTTTTCTGCAGCTGTGTCTGGGCTAAAACCATCCTCATCTTCATCATCTTCCATCTTTACTTCGACCACCTCAATATTGACGTCTGTTACTGCAAGAGAGAGAGAGACGGACAGAAAGCACCAGTCCTTTATTCTGATCATTCCACTATAAGGGCGGCACAGTGGTAGAGTTGCTGCCTTACAGTGCCAGAGTCCCAGGTTCAATTCTGACTACGTGTGCTGTCAGTACGGAATTTGTACATTTTTCCCCATGACCTGAGTGGGTTTTCTCCAAGCTCTTTGGATTCCTCCCACACTCCAAAGTTGTACAGATTTGTAGGTTAATTGGCTTGATATAAATGTAAATTATCCCTGGTGTAGGTAGGATAGTTTTAATGTGCGGGGATTGCAGTTTAGCGCGGACCTGATGGGCCCAAGAGCCTGTTTCCACGCTGTATCTCGACAGCGTGGAAACTACATGCATTGATTTCTCAGTTGTATCCATTATTAAATTCAGATTTCACTTTACTCTGATGTCTCGTAGGAAGGCTACAGTGGAGGCTTTTGAGAGTTGAGCTTAGTTTATTGTCACGAGTAACGAGGTACAGTGAAAAGCTTTTGTGTTGCGCACCATCCAGTCAGGGGAAAGTCTATACATGATTATAATCGATCCATTTACAGTGTAGTCACACTGTGAAAGTTCGTTTCTTAAAAGCAGATAGCAACAAAATTGTTAAAGGTAGAACCATGGCAATCTAATCAAATCGTCAGACGGGAGTGGCGAGGTACAATGAGCACAAACGTTGCTCAGTGCTTCTCGGGCTCCCACTTACAGAACAAAGAAGAGTTAGCTCAATTATACATTTTCCTTATCAGTAAAACACTCCTACCAAGTCTGAATATGGCATGACTGAAAGATTTTGTAGCCTTTCACAATATAGGAAAGCTGGGTCCAAATCAGCTCATGCAATAACAAGTTATTACTTATCTCTGGGGTGTCAGCTTTTTTTCCAATCTTGGCTTCTTTATGGCCTTGAAAAGAAGCACA